>NC_092713.1:256728263-256766468 GCF_047496885.1 Scyliorhinus torazame
AGAGAGATGGCGGTCGGGGGAAGAGAGATGGCGGTCGGGGAAGAGAGATGGCGGTCGGGGAGAGAGATGGCGGCGGGAAGAGAGGTGCGCGGTCGGGGAAGAGAGATGGGGGTCGGGGTAGAGAGATGGGGGGTCGGGGCAAGAGTGATGGGGGTCGGGGAATGGGGCTTGGTGTTGAGGGTATGCTGGGGTTGAGGGGGCAAAAATTGGGAGTTGGAGGAAGGGGGGGTTGCAGGAAATGGGGGTTGCAGGGATTGAAGTCAGGGGGAATGGGCCAGGGTTCAGGGGAATGGGGGTTGGGGGTCAGGGGGAATGGGGGAATGGGGGTCGGGGGGAATGGGGGGTCGAGTGGGAGGAATGGGGGTCGGGGGAAAGGGGGTCGGGTGGGGGGAATGGTGCCGGGTAGGGGGAATGGGGTCGGGGGAATGGGGGTTGGGTGGGAGGAATGGGGGTTGGGTGAATTGTGGGTCGGGGGGAAAGGGGGTCGGGGGAATGGGGGTCGGGTGGGGGGAATGGGGATCGGGTGGGGGGAATGGAGGTCGGGTGGGGGAATGGAGGTCGGGTGGAAATGGGCGTCGGGGGGGAATGGGCGTCGGGGGGGGAATGGGCGTCAGGTGGGAGGAATGGGGGTCGGGTGGGAGGGAATGGAGGTCGGGGTTGACTTGGGAGTCGGGTGGGAATGGGCGTCGCGGGGGGAATGGGCGTCGCGGGGGGAATGCGGGTGGGAATGGGGGTAGTGTGGGAATGGGGGTCGGGGGTTAGGGATCGGGGGGCGAGAGGGGGTCTATGGGGAGGAAGAGAGAAAGGAGGACCTTTCGGGATATGCGGGTGTTCTCCCTGTCAATAAACCGCTTTTCGGACAGGTACCCTGTAATCTCCCCACACCCCTGCCATTCTCCAGGTGATTTGGCAGTGGCCCTGGTTCCCCCACAACATTTGTTTAGATTCTGCTGTGAACACATCAGTTTTGACTGGGCTGCTAAAAATACATGCATGCAATATTTAACAGATCTCATATCTCGATCCAAACCGTGCTGCCTGCGCTCTGCGCTGCTCGGCGCCAGCTCTCTAATTCCATGCATGTTGCCAGAACCTGCTCCGGATCATTGTGTTCGCTATTTCACTGGCCCATATCTATTGCTACTGGTTACTTCGCCAGAGGGAGTTAATGGTGCTCGGCCCTGTTTCTAGCCGAGCTCACAGCTGAACAGGAGATCAGTCACTCGGCAGCTTGTTGATGTGTGACCCCTGGGGGGGGGTTCAATTCTCAGCCTTCTCAGTGTGGACTGACAGGTGTTTCTGTCACCCAGACAGCGCTACCCCACACTACATTGGAACCGACCTTGCTCTTTTCTAAAGGGCCCTGGGTGGCAGTGATGTTCATCAACTCTCAGAAGTGCTTTCATAATATCCCTTCAAAATGCAAACAAGAGGGCTTGCCGTATATTTATTTTTTAAGTAACAGTTTCGTTTCGGTCACATCGTCATTTTTCAACACGTTCATTTCAAGTTATATCCATGTGTTTGAATGTATCAACACGTTCATTCCATGTTATATACATGTGTATGAATGTATCAGCACATTCATTTCATGTTATATACATGTGTATGAATGTATCAACACGTTCATTTCAAGTTATATACATGTGTATGAATGTATCAACACGTTCATTCCATGTTATATACATGTGTATGAATGTATCACCATGTTCATTTCATGTTATATCCATGTGTATGAATGTATCAGCACATTCATTTCGTGTTATATGCATGTGTATGAATGTATCAACACGTTCATTTCATGTTATAATCATGTATATGAATGTATCAACACGTTCATTTCATGTTATATTCATGTGTATGAATGTATCACCATGTTCATTTCATGTTATATACATGTGTATGAATGTATCAGCACATTCATTTCATGTTATATGCATGTGTATGAATGTATCAACACGTTCATTTTATGAAGCTGGTACAGTGGTAAGCACTGCTGCCTCACAGCGTCAGGGACCCGGGTTCAATTCCGGTCTTGGGTGACTGTGTGGAGTGTGTACGTTACCCCCCCCCCCCCGGGTTTCCTCCGGGTGCTCCGTTTCCTCCCACACTTCAAAGAGGTGCAGTTTAGGTGAAGTAGCCAAGGTAAATTGTCCCTTGTGCCCAAAAGGCTCTGTGGGATTACGGGGATAGGACAGCGGGGTGGGTCTAGGTTGGATGCTCTTTCAGAGGGTCGGTGCAGACTCGATGGGCTGAATGGCTTCCTCCTGCACTGTCGGGATTCTATGAACAGTCTACGTTATATACATGTATCTTTCAACACGATATTCACATACATACATTTATGGAAATCCCACACAGTTTGCAGGAACCAATTTTCAAATGAACAGTAAACCTGTCCAATATACTGCCAGTGGCATCACTTTAAAGAGTTGAAGGGATATTGGGGAGGGTGGGATTATCTTCAGGGTGCAATACGAAAGGCTCTTTGAATCTCCGAGCGCTTGCTTCACACATTGAGGAGCGCGGTAGTGACAGCAGCCTCGGCGCCTGTCTCGGGACTGGGCAGCAGAGAGGTCTCTCCACTGGAAGTAGCAGTGAGTGTATGTGACAGGACTGCGGGTTACAGCTTACAAAGCTATTGAAGAAGTGCTTTCTCCCTTACCTTGAAGAGTCTCAGTATTTTAGCCACCATGATGGACACGGCACTAGACGATGCCCCAATGACTCCAACTATCCGCTCCGGCTTGACGAAGATGGGGGGTTCCCCGTTGGTGCACCTGACATCTGCGGAATCCTTCTGGATGTGAGTCTGGACAAAAGTTAGAGATTGCTCCAAAGCGTAGATGTCCTTTGAGCAAGTGTCCAGGATATGAGCCCCCAACGTGATGTTGGGCAAAAGATCTAGGTCGTTGTTGATCTGGTCCAAGGCATACAGCATCGCCTCCAGGCGATGGATTCCCTTCTCCTTCTTGAGATCCCCGCAGGGCGTCCCCTTGGGCCCTCTGGCGTGAACTGGGAAAAGGCCACCCAAGGTGAGGTCGCCGTCAATCCTAATGGAGTGAGTGGCGTACGGCTCTTGGGCTGAACTGCCCTCGCAGCCCATCACTGCCCACCAGAACCATCTCCACAAGATGTACAGCGCTGTCCCTGAGCACAGCATCGTTAGCTTGCCAGCTGATGTCTGGAGTTGCAATCCAACTAAGTTTTTTTTTCAGAAGAGGGAGTGGGGGGAAAAAAAGGCACCTCTTTTAATGTACAGCAGGGACGGTGAGATCAGCAGTCATGTCAGACAGGGCTCGAGAAGCAACATATCCTACACACGTTCACTGGTATTTTAACACATGTTAATACTGGGAAGCTTCCAACAGAAGAAAAATCTCTCGATCTCAGTTATTCTGTTTCCAATAAAAAGCCCATTGGAAGTTGGACAGTTGTTGAACACACGTAATCCATGTGCAGATGTTTTGGGGGCTGGTGTGTTTGTGGGTGGGGGGGGGGAGGGGGAGGGACCCGCCTCCCCCAAGGTCCTGTCACCCCAGCGGCTCCCTCTCTGGAACCTCCCCGCTCACGGAGCGTGTACTGCCGGCATGATTGGGAACAGGAGCCGCTCTCTGCAGCAGCCCTCCATCCAGTCACCGCTCGCTTCGATTGTACCAGTCAAAATAAAAGAAGAGTCTCTCGCACAATATAAAAGAGGGGAGGGAGATTGGAAAAAAAAACCTAAAGCATTCAAGTGGCTTCAGCTGAAAGCAGACGGCGGCTGTGTCCCAACTGCACCCAGTATCACTGCAGTTAGAAATCCCGTTCCTAGGAAAATAGACACCATCAACTACTAATATCTCGCAAACAGACTAAACATCCTCCCAAGACATTAAAACACAGCCTCCCGTCGCACGCAACAGCTCCTCCCCCGAACTGTGAGGCAACAGCGTTAAGTTTAATTTAAAATACTGCATGATTATAAAACGCACGAGTTGCTTGCGCCCTTACCTTATTGGTGTGCACTCTGGAGGGAGGCGGGAGGGAGGCAGAATCGGTGTCTCTGACATGGGGCGAGGGATTGGTGATGGGCTGGCTGGCTGGCTGGGAGGGACAGTCTCCGGGTTAATAATGTCCAGGAGAGAGGTTGCTCGTCAGACTGTCATTCTGCTGAATTCTTCAGCAGCCGAGGAGAGCATGTCATGTGGGATCCCTGTGAATTCTTTACTGGAAATCTGATCGCCTGGATTACACTAAAAATGAGCACGCCAAAAAAGAAATAAATCAATCAAATCTTTGACACAGCATTCGTCATCTTTATTTGGGGGGGGGGGGGGTTGTGACTTTGTCTGTTGCTCTTGAATAGGTCTTCTCACCCCCGCCCCCCTCCTGCATGTGAATTGTTCAGCGCCTGTCGCCTCCCTCCTTTGCATTCTGTATACTGCACGCACGATAATGGCTTCTTTTCAAAGCTTTTCGCTCTGATTTAATCATTGCAATTCCCCTCCAAATTCAAACTGAAATTCTCTTCCCGGTCCAATCTCCCATCTATTTCCAAGCATCACCTGGGAGAGTGGGAAGCAGTCTGACCACCCACCACACCCCCAACCCGGCTGCCTTTAGCGTCAAATCAACTTTCAAATGCAATGTCCCGCAGACAGAGATAATGCAGCCGAAGCACTGGAACCCGATTAACACAGCTATCGACAGTTTTGTGTCATGATGTTTAAACCCACAGCTTTGCAATAGTGTTGCCCCGCGATTGGATACCCCTGATAGTCAATTGAAAGTATCTCCGTAGTTACGTTTAAGACAAAAGCCAATTACTGAAACACCCAAAACAAAAACAGAAAATGCTGGACAATCTCAGCATGCTTGACAGCATCTGTGGAGGGAGAAGGGAGGAGAGCCCTTTGAGCCATCAGACTCTTCCTTAACTCCGTCCCTTCTCTAGGATTGTCACCTCCCTATCAGCTCACATTACTTTTCTGACTCAATGGCTTCCCTCCACACGATCTGGATCGAGTTCCTTCTCCTGTCTGTATTTGTCCATTGGCTCACCAGTTAGGATGATTCATTGGTCACTCAAACACTCGCATGCAGATAACATTAAAAAAAACATTTTTCACCTGCCCTGGCATCGAACGCTGTTCATCCCCAGTGTGCTCCAGACCTGTCGGAAGGGATTTCTCTGGCTAAACCTGTTGAGTTTCCAACGCGTCCTTGCTGGTATATCCCCGCTACTGTCTCCGCAGTGCCTACCTCTTACTCGACTAATATATGTTAAATATATTTTGGGGAATTTAAATCGGATTTGAAAATCTTTCATCTTTGCCGCGAGAAGATAATACCAATTTGAGTAATCGAAACAGAACATACTGGACGATCTCAGCAGGTCTGCCAGCATCTGAGGAGAGAGAAGGGCAGCTAACGTTTCCAGTCTTGTCGGTGGAAGGAAATTTACAGAATCCCCACAGATGTCTTAGATGCACTAATGATATCTTGCACACCCCGCCGTTTCTAGCAGCAGAAATGTAATAACTAGATGCTTTAAAGGGGTATTAAATATTGGTAAATTAGCCAAATTGCACTCCTAGTCTCAAAGGAGAAAATACGCTAAATAATCTGAGGGCCTGAAAAAACAATCTGCAATGACTTCATTAACAAGTGAGGGGATGTGGGAAGATTTATTTTAATTAATGTTCTAGACTTTTAATTGACCTGAAAGTTAAGTAGTTTCCATAACTCTTTTAGAGAGCGACAAATATATTTAAATCCCCTTGAATTCAGAATATGTTTGCAGTGGAGAGGGTGCAGAGGAGATTCACCAGGTAGTTGCCTGGGCTGGAGCGTTTCAGCTGTGAAGAGAGATTGATTAGACTGGGGTTGTTTTCCTCAGAGCAGAGCAGGCTGTGGTGTCCACAATTATGAGGGACGTCATAGGAAAAAACTTTTCCCCTTAAAGTGGTCAATAACCAGGGGATGTAGATTGAAGGTAAGGGGGAGGGTATTCGAGGGAAAAACCTTTTCATCCAGAGGATGGTGGGAATCTGGAACTCACTGCCTGAAAGCATGGTAGAGGCGGGAATCCTCACAGCATTTAAGAAGCATTTAGATGAGCACTTGAAATGCTAAGTGTACAGGGCAATGGACCAAGTGCTGCAACATGGGATTAGAATAGATGGGTGCTTGATGGCTGCCACAGACACGATGGGCCGAAGAGTCTCTTTTTTTCTGCTGTATAAAGCTATATGACTGTAATTGCCCATCTAATAAAAGTAGAGTTGTTTAGATTCCTACTTGTCCATCGCTCATGTTAGATATAAGTCTGGGTTAAGTAGTCAATTCTCACTGCTGTGTGGGGAGTGCTGGTTTTGGAAGTAGATGTTTAGACAGTGTCTTGGCAATGTTTAACCTTTATAGACATATTGTCATATCAGTAAGAAGGGATCTGCAGTGGATGGAATAGCCAGCTCCAAAAAGAACACTGGAGAAACTCTACAGGGTGGCACATGTCATTTGTCATGAATTATTGCATAGGGAACTTTACAGTAAACTTGTGCAAAGTTAACATTTTTCCCCCATTTGTGAGGCAATGAATTCTGCACCGATTTGCACTGTCGTCCCATGCTTTTGGCAATTTAGCGGGTAATATCGCCTTCCCCTCTCGTTTAATCATCAGGTTAATTTTATCCGTTAAGTAGCAACAGGTTCAAAATACGGATACGGTTTTAAGATTTAATCTTTGATAGGAGTGATCTTGAATGGCATCCTTTACATTATCAGACAGTGAGAGCAAGGGTATAATCCGCGCTAATGAGCAATGATGTTGTGTGCCGTGTCTGCATATTCTCAGGGCTCATCCGAGGTGCAAATAATAGTTGAACTGCTTTGCACTGTGTTCACACATGATTGTGATACAACATGTATCTGAAATATATATACATGTCTAGCAAAGTGGTCTAATTGTCAGATTCTGTCACCTTCACCTTATCCAAGGGCCACTTGACAACAATCATCCATAAATCTAGTTGTCAAATCTCATCTGGCTCTTTTTCCATGTGCAATCATTGGGGGAATTGAAAACACTTTGGTTTAGTAGTTCAAAGCAATGTCTAAAAGACCATAAGAAATAGGAACAGGAATAGGCCATTCGGCCCCTCGAGCCCTCTACTCCATTCAATAAGATCATGGCTGATCCAATATTCCTCACCTCCACTGTCCTGCCCTTTCGCCATAACCCTCGATTCAATTACTGATCAAGAACCTGTCTATCTCAGCCTTAAATGTTGTGATATATAAGAGGAGAACAGAGTGTTTTCACCCGCTAACTCTGGAAGGTAACTTTTTTAAATAAGTGTGTTCACTCTTTGCATCTTGTTCTATCTTGCTTCCATCACTTGCGGGAAGGTAGATCATGGTCACTTCTGAGATCCTTTGAATGGGAAAGAGTTAACACAGGTTGGGACCTATTTAATTTATTTCTGCATTTAAATTACACTCCATCCTTTGATGTCCATCTCTCTTGCAGGCATCAAATATTGCTCTTTGATGGAAGACAGATTCTTTTTTAGAAATTTGCTCACCAGATTCCTAATGCATCAATAAAATGGCGTCATTCTTGTCAGTCTAGCTTGCTTGATGTCTTTTTGTGTTTATCTGACAAGAGAAAGCAACACAAAGCTACCCTTTTGGTTATCATCAATTCACAGAGGGAGTGTTGGCATATTTTATTCAGTAGCTCAATAATGATACCAGGATGCCCTCATGTGGATAAAAACAATCAACTCAGTTTAGCTTCCCACCGACAAGTGGTAAGTTCTAATACAAAAGCCAAATACTGTGGACGCTGGAAACTTGAAAGAAAAGCAGAAGATGCTGACGATAAGTTATTGACATGGATCATTATGTTGCCAGACTTACTGAATGTTTCCAAAATTTTCTATGTTTATATGGTTGGAAATGGAAAGTTCACTCACCAGTCCTCTGCACCTGATGCTTTTCGACACATTTTCAGTCACGCCGACTCCAACGTTTTTAGAAAGCTGGACTTATTAAGAACAACCATCAAATGTATTTTGCAAAAGAAAGCAGAAGGTATTTGAAAGCGAGTTCTTTGACTTCCTTTCGAGGTTGCAGGGACAGCTTGCTGAGACCCCTCCTGGAGCACTGCATTCAGTTTTGGGCACCGCCTAACAGGATTGGTTTTGTGATACTGATTTACCCGAATTATAGTAGGTTCTACAAACCTGGCCTGTACTCCCTTGAGTAGAACATTTGAATGGCGATCCCATTAAGATGCTTAAAATACTACAACGGTTTCATATGAAATAAGTTATTTAAAGAGTTTGTGAAATCAGATATGAAATATGATCTTAAAGGGGTTTGCTAGGAAATAAGTTATTTAAAGGGTTAGTGAAATCAGATATGAATTATGATATTAAAAGGGTTTGATAGGGAATAATTTATTTAAAGGCTTTGTGAAATAAGACATAAGGTGATATTTGAAGGGCTTGTAAAATGTGATTTGAAATATAGTAAAATGGTTTGATATGAAATAAGTTATTTAAAGGGTTTGTGAAATTAGATATGATATATGATATTAAAGGGTTTGTGAGATTAGATATGAAATATGATATTAAAGGGTTTGTGAAATTTGATATGAAATATGATATTAAAAGGGTTTGTGAAATTAGATATGAAATATGATATTAAAAGGAGTTGTGAAATTAGATATGAAATATGATATTTAAAGCATATGACATGAAAGTTACAGATAAATTATTTTCTCCAATGGCGAAAATCAAGAACAGGGACTCCTAAATTAAAAATTTGAGCCGATTCATTTAGGAGAGAAATCAGGGAGAACCTTTAGACATAAAAGGTCATCAAAATCTGCAAGTTTTCATCCTCCGAAAGGTTCGAGACGTGGGGTCAATTGAAGCTTTCAAGACCCAAGACCAATAAGATTTTTGTCGGGCAAGGTTAGCAAGGAATAGGTAGTTGAGATAAAAATCATTTGAAGCAAGATGAAGGGACTCACTGGTCTACTCCTGTTCCTATGTTTGAGAGTACTGAGAGTAGACTGTATAATGAGTCTTCTTATATATAAAAGTTGCAATTATAAGGTTGAGCAGTTCAGACAATGCTGCAAAGGTGGTGGGGTTTTAAGCTATTGATATAAATCCCATAATGAGATTAAAGCTTTGCAATCTCATTCATTGATAACCATGATTGTTTTCTATTGTACAGATGTTATGCTATTTACCTGTCAATTAACATTTTCTAGAATCTTATGATATTGTTTGTCCAATGAGATCATTGCCCAGAAATGAAGAACACACAGATGTTGATATCCTTACTGGCAAAACAACTCCAAAATTGGTAAGAAATTTCCACCTTTATCACTATTCAAATCTAGGATGCAGTTTAAGCCTGTAATATGTCTTAAGTTTGAGAGACTTTAATAAAACATTGAGCTTTACTTTTACAATTTGTACAATATCAATACATTTTATCTTTGAGTTGCTGGACAATGCAAGCTGTCATTGATGAAGCAGTACAATAATTATCCCCAAGTTTTTGTTTGAATTTAGAGTACCCAATTCATTTTTTCCAATTAAGGGGCAATTTAGCGTGGCCAATCCACCTAGCCTGCACATGTTTGGGTTGTGAGGGAGAAACCCATGGAAACTCGGGGAGAATGTGCAAACTCCACATGGGCAGTGACCAGAGCCGGTATCGAACCTGGGACCTTGGTGCCTTGAAGCAGCAGTGCTAACCACTGCGCCACCATGCTGCCCCAATTATCCCCAAGTTAAATAGGAAGGGATCATTAGTGCGCAGTTGCAGGCCCAGGTGTTTTGCCAACCGCAAGAGCACTGTGTTAATGTCTGCAGCTAGCCACACCCAAGGCTTATTAATTGTGTTGCAATCAGTGCAAGTTTATTGAATGATGTTCAATAGTTTATTGCCAGGAAATAAAGTGCTCACTTTTAATATAATAAGTAGCACAGTTTATGTTTCAAGGGTTTGCATGTTGTAAAGTACTGAAACCAGTTTTGCGTCCATGATGGAAACTCGGATCAGTAAAATTTATTGTAAATTGTTGCAGGCTTGAAAAGAATCAATATTGATCAGCCCCATTTATCCCTGTATGGTATTTGTGAGTAACAATCTACACCACTTGCACTGTAGCGGAGAATCAAGAGCAGGTACCTGGTATCTAACTGAAGTATTTAAGATATTAACAGGGAAAGACAGGATAGATAACGATAAACTATTTCCATTGGTTGGAGATTCTAAAACTAGGGGGCATAGTCTAAACATTAGCGCCAGATCATTTCGAAGAGATGTTAGGAAGCACTTCTTCATGCAAAGGGTGGTAGAGGTTTGGAACCCTCCCCCACAAACAGCAGTTGAAGCCAGAACAGTTGTTAAATTTAAATCTGAAATAGATAGATTTTTTTAAATCAAAGCTGTTGAGGGATATGGGCCAAAAGCAGGTATATGGAGTTAGGTCACAGATCAACCATGATCTCATTAAATGACGGGACAGGCTCGAGGGGCTGAACAGCCTACTCCTGTTCCTATGTGTATATATATTAACTAATCTTGTTATTCTGGTTAAAAGTTCAACTATGACTAAGACTGCCGTTCCTTTCAAACCTGAAATCAAAATTTTCCAACCCTCCAAAGTTAAAAATGTCAAACAGGACAAGCCAATGAATACGAGAAACTGCAGACAGAACTGAGATGGCCACGGTTAGTGGGCTGCAATCTTACACTTAGGCACAGTTTGGACACCTATGCCTTTAAAAAAAATATTTTTATTCGCTTTTTAACATTTTATACATAAAACAAAACTGCATAAAGCAGAAAGAATAACATAACAACCCCCCCACTCGACCAACCACTCCAGATGTGACTCGAAAAATACCCCCCCCCCCCACTTCCATTCGGAGCTGACGGACCAACTCTTTAAAGTGAAGAATAAACAAACTCCATCTCTTATGGAACCCCTCAAATCACCCCCCTCAAGGTGAATTTAACCTTCTTAAAATACAGAAACTCCATTAGGCCCCACAGGCACACTGAGGCACAGGACATGAAGCTGACCTCCAGCCCAACAGGACCCGCCTGCGAGCAATCAGAAAGGCAAAGGCTGGGGCAACACAGTGGCCCAATGGCCCAGTGGTTAGCACTGCTGCATCACAGCACTGAGGACCAGGGTTCGCTCCCCGCCCCAGGTCACTGTCCGTGTGGAGTGTGCACATTCTCACATGTCTGCGTGGGTCTCACCCCCACAACCTAAAGATGTGCAGGCTAGGTGGATTGACCACTCGAAATTGCCCCTTAATTGGAAAAAAAAATTGGCTACTCTAAATTTCTTTAAAAAGCAAGGCGAAGGCTAAAACATCCACCCCGTCCCCATCTGCAGCTCCGGCAAGTACAACACCACAAATATGGCTGCCACGGGACTGAGTTCCAAGTCCAAGTGCAAGATCGCCAGCATGGTGCTGAAGAAAGAGCCCCAGTACCTCTCCAATGTTGGGCAGGACCAGAGCATATGTACATGGTTGGCCCCACACTGCTCGCAAGTGTCCTCCAACCCCTCAAACAACCACCTCATTTTTTACCTCATCAGGTGCTCCCTGTGCACCACCTTTAATTGTATTAACCCTAGTCTCCCACATGGGGTTGAGGCATTCACCCTCCGCAACACCTCACACCACAACTGCTCCTCCAGCGCCACCCCCAGCTCATCCTCCCACTTGGACTTTACCCTCTCCAACAACGATATATCCTTCTCCACAATCCTCCTATAAATCTGGGGCTGCTTTAGCACAGTGGGCTAAACAGCTGGCTTGTAATGCAGAACAATGCCAGCAGCGCGGGTTCAATTCCCGTACCGGCCTCCCCGGACAGGTGCCGGAATGTGATGACTAGGGGCTTTTCACAGTAACTCATTGAAGCCTACTTGTGACAATGAGCGATTATTATTCTTAAATCGCTGAGATGAACCCCCCAACCCCACCCAACAACGAGGAGGGCAGTATCACGGAAAACGTCGGGGAAACCTTCCTTGCAAAATCCCGCACCTGCAGATACCGAAAGGCCTCCCTCCATGGAATCGTATTCCTCCAAGCTTACAAACTGCCCTTCCAGAAATAGGTCCTTCATTTCCACCAGCCCCCGCTCCTCCTAGCCCCAAAACCTAGTATCAATTTCGCTGGCTCAACCAAATGATTCTCTCGGACCGGCATCAGCTTCAACCCCGCTCCTAATTTAAAATGCTGCCGAAATGATCTCCATATCTTCAGTGTGGCCACCACCATCGGATTACCTGAATATTTCCCTGGGACAAAGGGGACCGGTGCTGTTGCCAGTGTCCGCAACTACAGCCCCCTACAAGAACCTGCCACCATCCTCACCCACATTGCCTCCGGCTCCCTACCCCAACCCCGCACTTTCTCTGCGTTCGCTGCCCAATAATAATACATCAGATTCGGTAGAGCCAAACCCCCTGACTGTCGACCTCTCTGAAACAGCATTTTCCAAATCCTCCCTACCTTACCTGCCCAGACAAACGTCAAAATCAGCCATTCCACCCCCATAAAAAATGCTTTCGGCAAGAAGACCGTTAAATACTCAAATGAAAATAAGTACCGCGGCAACACACACAGTAACATCATTGCAGTGTTAATGTAAGCCTACTTGTGACAATAAAGATTATTATTATTGTTATTATCTTTACCAACTGTACCCCACCTGCCAATTATAGGTGGAAGCTGTCCCACCTCAACAGATCCGCCTTGATCCTGCCCACCAGGGTAATAAAATTCAATGCACGGGGCCTGGCCCAATCTCAAGACACCTGCATCCCCAGATATCTGAAGTGAGTCATCGCCACCCAAAATGGCAATCCCCCCCCCAAGACAGCTCCCAACCCCGGCGGGGAAACCAAAAAGCACTCGCTCTTCTCCACATTGAATTTGTATCCTGAAAAAGCCCCGAATCGCCTGAGCAGCCCATCATATCCCCACTGGGGCAACCGGGTGTTAAATGTACAACAAAGGGTTATCAGCATTGTCATGTGAATGTCGCTTTAAGAAATGTTTGGCTGCTCATATTACTGCAGTGATGTCAGAGTGTGGGTGGAGCTGGGCTGTCTGTCGGCTTTTTACTTTCGTTTTAGGCTGTTTGCTGCAGGGTGTGTTTTAGTTTCGTTTTCAGATCTGGATAGCTGCAGTCACAGCCAGAAGGTGTATGAATATCTCTCTGTAATCTAAAGACTGTAAATCGATCCTGGTGATTTAAAACTAAGAACAGTAGTGACTTGAACCTAATGTGCTTCTGTTGAAAGGTGTTTCTTCTGTCTTCTGGATGTTGTTTAGGAAGTTATTAAGCATTACTTACTGCTGTATTCTTTGGGGTTGTATTTGAATTAATGGTTGCTAAGATGTTCACTGTATGTTTTAAAAAGGTTAACTTGAGTTCATAGAATAAACATTTTTTTGCTTTAAAAAATACTTTTCCATTTCTGCTGTACCACACCTGTAGAGTGGGCCGTGTGCTCCCCATTCACAATCTATTAAAAGTTGTGGGTCAGGTGAACTCCATGATACACTTTGGGGTTCTCTAAACACTGGCCCATAACAAGTTGGGGGCTCGTCCGTGATAAAAGTCTATCTATTGGATTGGCTTAGTGAGTTTTAAGACAGTGAGGGGTGAGCATATTGTGGTTGCTTATCAGGTGTGGTATTCTAGTTTAAACAGGGAGTATGGTGTGGACAATGGCTCCTTCAGAGGCTCAGAGGTTTTTGGGGGTGGAGACGGTCACATGCAGTACCATAGGGACAGAGATTAAAAGCAGACTGTTAGATTTGGCAAAAACATTGCAGTTAACATTACCTGACAAAATGCAAAAAGATGAGGTAATTATGGCGGTGGCTAAGCATTTAAAGTTGCCTGAGATACAGTTTGACTCATTGGAAATAGCAAAAATTCAGTTGCAAATTAAACAAATGGAACATGAGAAAGAATCAAAGCAGCTTGAATATGAAAGAGAAAGAGAGAGAGAGGAAAAAGAGAGAGAAGAAAGGAAAACAGAAAGAATAGCCCCAGCAGAAGAAAAAGAAAGAGAAAGGGAGATACAGATCAGGGAAAAAGACAAAGAGAGTGAGTTTAAACTTCAGAAAATGGCCATGAAACATGACAGTCAGTTAAAATTGGCAGACGTAAAGGGAACTGTACAGTTGGATGATAGTGATGAGGATAGTGAGAAAGAGCGTCAAAGTCGAAGGCTTGGTGGGAATCTATTTAAATATGTCCAAGCATTGCCAAGATTTGACGAGAAGGAGGTAGAAGCCTTTTTCATTTCATTTGAGAAGATAGCTAAACAAATGAAATGGCCACAGGAATGTGGGTATTACTGATTCAAACAAAGCTGGTAGGTAGAGCTAGTGAAGTGTTTGCATCACTACCGGAGGAGGTATCTGGGACGTATGAGGAGGTGAAAAATCCATCTTAGGTGCAGATGAACTAGTGCCTGAAGCCTACAGACAAAGGTTTAGAAATTTAAGGAAAGAATTTGGTCAAACATACATGGAGTTTGAAAGGCTCAAACAGAGTAATTTTGATCGGTGGATAAGGGCTTTGAAAATAGACCAAACATATGAAGTTCTCAGAGATATTATACTTTCTGAGGAGTTTAAAAATTCAATTCCTATGTAGTGAGAACTCATGTGGAAGAACAGAAGGTTAAAACTGCGAGGTTAGCAGCCGAAATGGCAGATGATTATGAATTAGTTCATAAATCAAAGCTTGGTTTCTGACATCAGTTTCAGCCTGTGAGGGATAGAAACTGGGAACATGAGAAATACTCAAGTGGTAAAGGTAAAGGTGATCTGATGGCGGATAATAAGGAGAGTGTACCTCAGATTAAAAAATAAATCCAGGAGGGTGGAAAAGAAATGAAAAGTTTCAAATGTTTTCACTGCAATAAATCAGGCTATGTAAAGTCACAGTGTTGGTGGTTGAAGAAAAACACTGGGAAGGCTGATGTGGTCAAACATGATAAGACAGTGGGGTTTGTTAAAGTGGAAAAGGAAAGCCCAATTGAAGCGAAGGAGGTGCAAATGATTGTACAGCCTGATCAAGAGGTGATTGATAAGAAGGTGCCAGATAATTTATTTGTTTGGGAAAAGTTTACTCATGTGTATCAGGAAGAGCAGGGAAAGAAGTCACAATTTTAAGATATACGGGAGCTAGGAGTAATAGAGAAACCATCTTGTCCAGGAATACAGTTTATCTTGGGTAATGATATAGCTGGATCGCAGGTGGGAGTGATGCCTACTGTGGTTGATAAGCCAGTGGAAAATCAGACAACTGAAGTATTGAAGGATGAATATCCTGGGATTTTTCCAGATTGTGTGGTAATAAGTTCACAAAGTCACAGGTTAAGACAAGAGGAGAAATCAAAGAGTGAAGATGAAGTTGAAGTGCAATTATCAGAAACGATTTTTGATCAGATGGTTGAAAAAGAACAAGAACAGGTGGAGGATGAGGTCGATATTTTTAGTTCAGGAAAATTGGCGGAGTTACAACAAAAAGATACAGAAATAAAACAGATGTATCAGAAAGCATATACGGAAGAGGAACCTGAGTGTATACCAGAGTGTTATTACTGTAAAAGTGATGTCTTGATGAGAAAATGGAGACCTTTACATATGCAGACGGATGAAAAGTGGGCAGAAGTTCATCAAGTAGTATTGCTGGTAGGGTATAGAAAGGAGGAGTTGTGAGTTGCACATGAGGCACCAGTGGGAGGTCATTTGGGAATAAGGAAAACTCAAGCTAAAATACAAAAACATTTTTAATGGCCTGGACTACATAAAGTTGTAGTTAAATTTTGTCAATCATGTCGCACATATCAAGTGATAGGGAAACCTCAAGCAGTGATAAAACCAGCGCCCTTAATACCCATTCCAGCATTTGAGGAATCTTTTACACGGGACCTAATTGATTGCGTAGGCCCGCTTCCTAAAACAAAAAGTGGGAATCAATATCTTTTGGCTATAATGGATGTGTCTACTAGGTTTTTAGAGGCCATTTCAGTCCATAATATTACAGCTAAAAAGATTATGGAGGAGTTACTTAAATTCTTTACTAGATATGGACTACCCACAGAAATACAATCGGATCAAGAATCAAATTCTACCTCAAGGTTATTCAAGGAAGTTATGGATAGCTTAGGAATAAAATAATTTATATCAACTGTGTACCATCCAGAATCGCAGGGAGCGTTAGAAAGGTGGCATCAGACATTAAAGACAATGTTGAGGGCTGATTGTCAAGATTATCCAGAGGATTGGGATAAAGGAATTGCATTTGTACTTTTTGCATTAGGGATGCACCTAATGAGTCAACCAAATTTAGTCCTTATGAACTAATTTTTGGTCTTGAGGTAAGAGGACCACTTAAATTGATTAAGGAAAAATTGGTGAGTGAGAAATCAGAAATTACATTATTGGATTATGTGTCAAATTTTAGGGAACGGTTAAATAGAGCAGGTGAATTGGCTAGACAACATTTGAAAGTTGCACAAAATGTGATGAAACGGGTAGCGGACAAGAAATCCAAAGTCCGTAGTTTTGCCAGTGCAGATAAAGGTTTAGTATTGTTACCAGTGGTAGATGAACCTTTAAAAGCTAGGTTTTGTGGACCTTATCAGATTGAAAGGAAATTAAGTGAGGTGAATTATGTGGTAAAAACACCAGATAGAAGGAAGACTCACCGAGTGTGTCATGTGAATATGCTTAAAGGGTACTTTGAAAGGGAAGGAGAGAAAAAGGAGGAGGTTTTAATGATTCGAACTCAAAGTAACGAACCAAATCCAGATGACTGTGAATTTGACATACCTCAAATTAAATTGGAAAACGAGGATGTTCTTTAAAATTGGGATAAATTGTTGACTTATCTTCCAGAGGAAAAACAAACTGACCTGAAAGAATTATTGATATCACATGGGCAAGTTTGTAGAGATAAATTGGAAAGTACTAAAATGGCTATACATGATGTAGATGTGGGAAATGCTGTTCCAAACAAACAACATCCATACAGACATAACCTTTTAAAATTGACACAGGTTAACAAAGAGATTGAGAGTATGTTTAGGGAGAGTTGGGGGGGAGGGGGCTGTGTGTATTAAGGGTGACTATGGGTAATCCCTGATTCCTTTTTGTCATTTGTTTATGTAAGCATGCGGGCTGATGTTTGGGGGTTGGTGGGAGGATGGGATCGTTGTTATTGTTATGGGGATTGAGATATTTGTTGCTGATTATTGTTTATTGTTGGTGGGTGTAAATTCAGGAGAAAATGTGAAAAAGGAGAATAATTCTTTTTTTTTTAAATGGCATAATTGAAGTGGGTTGCAGCCAATGGAGCTCACCCATAGTGATAGTGCCTAAACCAGACGGTACCCAACGGTTGTGTGTGGACTATAGAAAGGTGAATGCAGTTACAAGAACGGACTCTTATCCTATCCCACGTTTGGAAGATTGCATTGAGAAAGTAGGACAATCAGCTTTTATTTCTAAACTGGATTTACTTAAAGGTTACTGGCAAGTACCTTTATTCGAAAGGGTGAAGGAGATTTCAGCTTTTGTGACTCCAGATGGTATATACCAATTCAAAGTTATGCCATTTGGAATGAAAAATGCCCCAGCCACATTTCAACCGTTAACTTGTTTCAGGATTACCCAATTGTGCGATATACATCGACGATCTGGTAATTTTCAGCCAGACATGGACAGAACATTTGAAACATCTGATGGAGTTATTATTCGATCGACTTCAGGAGGCAGGTTTAGTGATAAACCTAGCCAAAAGTGAATTTGGAAAGGTCCAAGTCACTTTCCTTGGCCATACAATCGGACAGGGTCGAATGGTCCCATGTGATGTGAAAATAAAACTTATTGGGCAGTTTGCGATACCCTCGACACAATGGGAAATAATGCGATTTCTTGGTATGAATGTATTTTACCAGAAATTTGTACCCAATGTTAGCAGTGTGGTCGCTCCACTGACAGACTTGCTCAAGAAGCGTAACAAATTACAGCGGAGTGTCAACAGGCATTTGACTGCCTGAAAGCTGTAATAACCAGTGCTCCTGTGTTGGAGAATTGCAAGGGACTCTGTGATCAATATGAACTAAAGTATCTGACTTTAAAGAGAAATGCCGAGGCGTAGAGCAATGGATGGGTCATGCAGAGACCTTCTTGTTCAAAGAGACTGTCAATTGAGGTGAATTTCAGTTGGAGGAAGAAGAACAAAAAAAAAATGGACGATATTATTATACCTGTTTGCGTGTGTTTTTTGAAACAAAAAAGTATATTTACTGTGTGCATTTCTTAAAGGATAGTGAAAAGGTGAAAAATGAAACCATCTTGAAGTGGGTGGTTTATTTTTTTTTCTTGGGGGGAGGTGTCATGAGAATGTCGCTTTAAGAAATGTTTGGCTGTTCATATTACTGCAGTGATGTCAGAGTGTGGGTGGAGCTGGGCTGCCTGTCAGCTTTTTACTTTCGGTTTAGGTTGTTTGCTGCAGGGTGTGTTTTTGTTTCATTTTCGGGTCTGGATAGCTGCAGTCACAGCCAGAAGGTGTTTGAATCTCTCTCTGTAATCTAAAGACTGTAAATCAATCCTGGTGAATTAAAACTAAGAACAGTTGTGACTTTAACCTAACGTGCTTCTGTTGAAAAGCGTTTCTTCTGTCTTCTGAATATTGTTTGGGAAGTTATTAAGCATTACTTAGTGTTGTATTCTTTGGGGGTTGTATTTGAATTAATGGTTGCTAAGATGTTCACTGTATGTTTTATAAAGGTTAACTTGAGTTCATAGAATAAACATTGTTTTGCTTTAAAACATACTTTTCCATTTCTGCTGTACCACACCTGTAGAGTGGGCCGTGTGCTCCCCATACCACAATCTATTAAAAGTTGTGGGTCAGGTGAACTCCATCATACACTTTGGGGTTCTCTAAACCCTGGCCCATAACAGCATATAGGGACACCCTATGCTCCTCCACCAGCCCCCCTCACTATCCCCCTCCACTTATCTGAGCTCCTCAGTGCAATGCCCAAGGGCTCTATCGCCAGCGCAAACAAATGGTGGAACATGGCATACCCCTGTCTCGTTCCCTTATGCAGCTGAAAATATCCCAAATTTGCCTCATTCATACAAACACTCACTTTCAGACACTTATATAACAATTTGACCCATGTCACAAACTTAGGCCTAATCCCAAACCATTCCAAAACCGCAAACAAATAACTCTACTCTACCCGATCAAATGCCTTCTCTGCATCCAGCGCCACCACCATCTCCTGCTCCCCCTTCTGATGGTGAAAACACCACCTTTAGCAACCACCGCACATTCGAGGACAGCTGCTTACCCTTTACAAACCCCGTCTGATCCTCCCCAACCATCTGCGGGAGGCACTCCTCCAACCTAAGCGCACTTTGGCAAGAATCTTGGCATCCACATTAAACGGAATATTGGCCGATAAGACCCACACTCCACGGGTACTTACATTTTTTGAACAAAAGTGAAATAGATGCCTTTCCCATTGTCTCTG
The DNA here is from genome assembly GCF_047496885.1 of Scyliorhinus torazame. Classification (NCBI taxonomy): domain Eukaryota; kingdom Metazoa; phylum Chordata; class Chondrichthyes; order Carcharhiniformes; family Scyliorhinidae; genus Scyliorhinus; species Scyliorhinus torazame. The sequence goes on from NC_092713.1 coordinate 256,747,885, forward strand.
GAAGCGCCCCCTCTCCTGGCTACCGTGTCCTCAAACATCTCCGCCAACAGCAGTGCCAGCCTGTCCGAAAACCTCTTATAAAATTCCACTGGGAACCCATCCAACCTGGTGCTTTACCTGTTTGCATTTTATCTGTTGCCATCCGAACCTCTTTAATCCCCATTGGCTTCCTCAAACCCTGCCCTATCCTCCTCTTCCAGTGTGAGACACGCCAGCCCCTCCAAAAACTCCCTCTTCCCCAACTCGTCCTCTGGGAACTCTGACCTATACAACCTCTTCTAAAACTCCTCAAATGCCCTATTCACCTGCTCCGGCACAGGCACTAGTCCCCTCACCCGATCCCGGACATGAACAATCTCCCGAGAGCCCGCCTGCCAGTGAAGCTGTCCCACCAGCAAGGGATTGGCCTTCTCCCCTTACTCGTACACCACACCCTTTGCCCACCTCAACTGGCATACCACTTTCCCTGGGGACAAAACTGTGTCTGCAGTTCCTTTCCACTGGCCAAAAGTTCCAGAGTGCGATCTTCCGCATACTTCTTTTCAAGTTCCTGCTCCTCTCTTGCCTGCCTATCCACCTGCACCTTATAAGAGATGATCTCGCCTCTTACCACAGCCTTCAATGCCTCCGTACCATCGATGGCCAGACGCCCCTATTTTTATTAAACTGCACATAATCGTCTAACACCTTTGCCATCCTCCCACAAAAAGCCAGATCCACAAGCCACCCCACATCCAACCTCCACGCTGGCCTCTGTGCAGGCCCCTTCTCCGAGGCCATGTCCACCAGGTGTGGAGCGTGATCTGAAATAACGATCGCCAAGTATTCCGCTTTCCTCACCCCCGACAACAACAACCTCCCCATAACAAAGAAATCAATCCTCGTATATAAATTATGCACTGGCGAAAAAAGGGAATACTCTCTACCCTCTGGACGTAAGAACCATCACGGGTCTTTACCTCCCAACTCCTTCATGTATGCCGACAACACCTTCGCTCCTCCGAGAGTAGGGGTCAACGAGCACGGCTCAGATCGATCCATCTGTGTTTAAATCCCCACATAAAATTGACTGATGTGTGTCCAGGTTCGCGATAGCCGCCGACATCCTCTTCATAAGCCCTACATCATCCCAATTTGGGGATACACGCCAACCAATACCACCAACCTCCCCTCCAAATAATGTATCTACTCCCACTGATCTGCCACCACCTTCTCCATCTAAAACCTTGCTCTCTTATCCACCAGTATTGTTACCCCCTAAGCCCTGTTATCAAAGCAAGAATGAAACGCCTGGCTCTGCGAGCCCTTCCAAAGCCTTACCTGGCCCTTCACCCTCAGATGGGTCTCCTGCAGCCCACCACATTGGCTCTCAAGCTCTTAAAATGCGAAAAGACTCTTGCCCGATGGGCACCTATATCTTTGCACATAAATGGGTTGAGCCCTTTATTCGTGCTCCATATAACCTCCATATCACCAATATGAGATGATAAAGGAAAAGTAACATTTATGCATATTTATGGAGACTTCACCATCTTGGGATGCACTGAAGTGTTTTACAATCAATGCGGTAGGTTTGAGGTATAGTCACTGTGGGAAACCCAGCAGCTACTGTCAAGAGCTTTAAAGACAATAAAGACTTAAGAATGGAATACAGTGAAGGTTCAAGAAGTTTGGAGAAAATAAAGTTTGAAAGAATAGGATGAACGAGGAATTCATTAGAATGGAGCAGTCTGAAGGATTTTTGATCTGTGAATTAACTTGATAGCAGAGAAACAAGTGTCGGCATGGTAGCACAGTGGTCAGCACTGTTGCTTAACAGCGTCAGGGACCCAGTTTCGATTCCATGCCTGGGTCACAGTCTGTGTGGAGTGTGGTAGTCACCACTGTTGTATTATATTGTACATATGGGCATTACGGTAAGGCCCCTGTACTACAGGTACGGGGTTAGATCCCTGCCTGCTGGATCTGCCCAGGAGGCGGAGTATAAATGTGTGTGCCCTCCAAACAGCAGCCATTTCGTAAGCTGCTGTAGGAGTCCACACATCTCAGTGTAATAAAGCATCGATTACATTCTACTCTCGTCTCGTCGTAATTGGTAGTGCATCAATTTATTACACATAGATTTTTCAGAGATGGACCTCCACATCAAGCCGGATCGCCTGCAGCTGCATCCTCAAGCAGACAATGCCAAAAAGGACTTCCAACATTGGCTAGCTTGCTTTGAAGCATACATCGGGTCTGCGCCAGACCCAATCTCAGAAGCACAGAAGCTCCAGATTCCATACACGCGGCTGAGCTCCAACGTTTTTCCCCTCGTCCAGGACGCGCCTACCTACGCAGAGGCCATGGCGCTACTGAAGGAGAATTACGCTCAGCAGACCAACAAGATCTACGCCAGGCACCTCCTATCCACGTGGCACCAACTTCCCGGTGAGTCTGTGGAAGATTTCTGCCGTGCCCTGTTCGCCCTGGTGAGAGACTGACTGCCAGGCCATTTCGGCCACTGAACATTCAAACCTGCTAATGAGAGATGCGTTTGTTATGGGCATAGGGTCTGACTACATTCGCCAGCGCCTCTTAGAAGGAGCCACGCTTGACCTCGCGGCGACCACGAAACTAGCGTTCTCACTCACGGTTGCCTCACGCAACGTACAGGCTCATGCCCCCAACCGCACAGCCCACCCCCCCGTGCATCATGGACTCCACCAGCGACCGCCCTCAGCCAACCCCACGCCTGCGCCGGACGTCAGCCAACCAACCCCGTGGGGCCCAAGTGCTACTTCTGTGGACAGACAAAACCCCCCCGGCAGCGCTGCCCGGCACGGAGCGCGCTCTACAAGGCCTGTGGCAAGAAGGGACATTTCGCTGCAGTGTGCGAGGCCCGCTCAATCGCCGCTATTGTCCCGGCACCACCAACGTGCGGCCAGTGGGCGCCGCCATCTTCCTCTTCTCAGACCACGTGTGGCCTGTGGACGCCGCCATCTTGGTCCACTCACAACACGTGCAGCCCGTGGGCGCCGCCATCTTGCTTGCCTCAGAACCAATGGGCACCGCCATCTTGCCTGCCCCAGGACACATGCGGCCCGAGGGCGCCGCCATCTTGCCTGCCCCAGGACATGTGCGGCCTGTGGGCGCCACCATCTTACCTGCCTCAGGACCCCTGCCTGTCGGGCACCTCATCAGGTCGCTCATCGCCTGCAACCGCCGACGACCAGCCACGTCTCGCCTCGGTCACGATCGACCAGTCTTGACTGCACAACCTCGCGACCGCTTCGACAAAGGTGAAGGTCAATGGGCACGAGGTATCCTGCCTTCTGGACTCCGGGAGCACTGAGTGCTTCATCCACCCCGGTACGGTAAAGTGCTGCTCCCTCGCGGTACACCCCGCTAACCTGGCCTCTGGATCCCACTCCGTGGAGATCCGGGGGTACTGCATCGCCACCCTCACCGTCCAGGGCATAGAGTTTAGCAGCTTCCGCCTCTACATCCTCCCCAACCTCTGCACTGCCTTGCTACTTGGCCTGGACTTCCAGTGCAACCTCCAGAGACTAACCCTGAAATTTGGCGGGCCCCTACCACCCCTTACTATTTGCGGCCTCGCGACCCTTAAGGTCGACCAGCCTTCCCTGTTTGCAAACCTCACCCCGGATTGCAAACCCGTCGCCACCAGGAGCAGACGGTATAGCGCCCAGGACAGGACCTTCATCAGGTCTGAGGTCCAGCGGCTGCTGCGGGAAGGTATCATCGAGGCCAACAACAGCCCCTGGAGAGCCCAAGTGGTAATGGTGAAAACCTGGGGAGAAAAACAGGATGGTCGTTGACTACAGTCAGACCATCAACCAGTACATGCAGCTCGACGCGTACCCCCTCCCACGCATATCTGATATGGTCAATCAGATTGCACAGTGCCGGGTCTTCTCGACAGTGGACCTAAAATCTGCCTACCACCAGCTCCCCATCCGTAAGGCGGACTACCCATACACTGCGTTTGAAGCAGACGGCCGTCTTTACCATTTCCTTAGGGTTCCCTTCGGCATCACCAACGGGGTCTCGGTCTTCCAACGGGAGATGGACCGAATGGTTGACCGGTACGGTATGTAGCGCACAAAGACTCCGAGAGACGAATAGAGTGAATTCGATGAGGCTTTATTAAGCGTGACTGTTCCCCCGCAGTTCAGTAGTAGACTGCCTGCGGGGGAGGACTCCAGGTACTTATACTCCGCCTTCAGGGCGGAGCTAGAGGTCAACGTCCAACCAGGACCCGGGATCTGTCAGCCAATGACATCACGGCTTCACAGTCCCACATGACCCCTAATGCATACTACCACATTCACCCCTTGTTAAAAATGAACCCGGCGTTGTGATGCTTCGAAAACTTTTGCATGTTATTACAGTATGTACAAGGGTTTTTTTTTTTTCAACTATTTACAGTAATCGTCAGGAAAAGACAAAATGTTCTCGTTAAAAGTCCACATAATGTACTGTTAGATCGACGCCACGAGTCGGTCGGGCGGTCTGGTCGTCCGTGTCGATCGCCTCGGCCCCGGTGGTGGTGGTGCTTGTTCCGGTGTTGTCGTCTCCGGGAGCCTTACGGTTTCAGCTTGGGCTTCATTCCTGGTCGGGCCTGGGAGGAGGACCGATCCTCCTGGGAAGGGGGCGGTCGCGGGGTGCGGCGGTGGCAGGAAGGGGGGGGGTTGGGTGATTGGCGTCGGGGGTGTGTGTGTGTGTCCGGCGGGTGCCAGATCTCACTGGGAGACCGTGTCCTGTCGGCCGTCGGGGTACTGCACGTAAGCGTACTGCGGGTTCGCGTGAAGGAGGTGAACCCTTTCGACCAACGGGTCCGACTTGTGCGCCCGCACATGTTTTCGGAGCAAGATGGGTCCTGGGGCCGCCAGCCAGGTCGGCAGCGACATTCCAGAGGAGGACTTCCTGGGGAAGACAAGGAGGCGCTCATGAGGCGTTTGGTTAGTGCTAGTACACAGTAGTGACCGGATGGAGTGGAGGGCGTCCGGGAGGACCTCCTGCCACCGTGAAACTGGGAGGTCCCTGGACCGTAGGGCCAGTAGGACGGTCTTCCAGACCGTGCCGTTCTCCCTCTCTACTTGCCCGTTCCCCCGGGGGTTGTAGCTGGTCGTCCTGCTCGAGGCTATACCGTTGCTGAGCAGGAACTGGCGCAGCTCGTCACTCATGAAGGAGGACCCCCTGTCGCTGTGGACGTATGCGGGGCAACCGAACAGTGTGAAGATGGTGTTCAGGGCTTTAATGACTGTGGCCGCGGTCATGTCGGAGCAGGGGATGGCGAATGGGAAGCAGGAGTACTCGTCCACCACATTAAGGAAGTAAATGTTGCGGTCGGTGGAGGGGAGGGGTCCTTTGAAATCCAGACTGAGGCGTTCAAAGGGGCGGGAAGCCTTAATCAGGTGCGCACCATCCGGCCTGAAAAAATGCGGTTTGCACTCTGCGCAGATGTGGCAGTTCCTTGTGACTGTACGGACCTCCTCTAAAGAGTATGGGAGGTTGCGGGACTTGATAAAGTGGTAAAACCGAGTGACCCCCGGGTGGCAGAGGTCCTCGTGGAGGGTTTGGAGGCGGTTAATTTGTGCGTTGGCACATGTGCCGAGGGATAGGGCATCGGACGGCTCGTTCAGCTTTCCGGGACGATACAAGATCTCGTAGTTGAAGGTGGAGAGCTCGATCCTCCACCTTAAGATCTTGTCGTTTTTGATTTTGCCCCGCTGTGCATTATCGAACATGAAGGCTACCGACCGTTGGTCTGTGAGGAGAGTGAATCTCCTGCCGGCCAGGTAATGCCTCCAATGTCGCACAGCTTCCACTATGGCTTGGGCTTCCTTTTCCACTGAGGAGTGGCGGATTTCTGAAGCGTGGAGGGTTCGGGAGAAAAAGGCCACGGGTCTGCCCGTTTGGTTAAGGGTGGCCGCTAGAGCTACGTCGGAGGCGTCGCTCTCGACCTGGAAGGGGAGGGACTCGTCGATGGCGCGCATCGTGGCCTTTGCGATATCCGCTTTGATGCGGCTGAAGGCCTGGCAAGCCTCTGTCGACAGAGGGAAGGTCGTGGTCTGTATTAGGGGGCGGGCCTTGTCTGCGTACTGGGGGACCCACTGGGCGTAGTATGAAAAGAACCCCAGGCAGCGTTTTAGGGCTTTTGAGCAGTGCGGGAGGGGTAATTCCATGAGGGCGCGCATACGTTCGGGGTCGGGGCCTATTATCCCATTGCGCACTACGTAGCCCAGGATGGCTAGCCGGTTTGTGCTAAAGACGCACTTGTCCTCGTTGTCCGTGAGGTTCAAGGCTTTAGCGGTCTGGAGGAATTTTTGGAGGTTGGCATCGTGGTCCTGCTGATCGTGGCCGCAGATGGTTACATTGTCGAGATACGGGAACGTGGCCCGTAACCCGTGTTGATCAACCATTCGGTCCATCTCTCGTTGGAAGACCGAGACCCCGTTTGTGACGCGAAATGGGACCCTTAGGAAATTGTATAATCGCCCGTCTGCCTTGAAGGCTGTGTACTTGCGGTCACTTGGGCAGATGGGGAGCTGATGGTAGGCGGACTTGAGGTCCACGGTGGAGAAGACCTGATATTGGGCAATCCGATTGACCATGTCGGATATGCGGGGGAGAGGGTACGCGTCTAGTTGTGTGTACCTGTTGATGGTCTGGCTATAGTCTATGACCATCCTTTGCTTCTCCCCTGTCTTTACTACTACCACCTGTGCTCTCCAGGGACTATTGCTGGCCTGGATTATGCCTTCCTTTAGTAGCCGCTGGACTTCGGACCGAATGAAGGTCCGGTCCTGGGCGCTGTACTGTCTGCTCCTAGTGGCGACGGGTTTGCAATCCGGGGTGAGGTTTGCAAACAAGGATGGGGGTTGCACCTTGAGGGTTGCGAGGCCGCAGATAGTGAGTGGGGGTATTGGGCCGCCAAATTTGAAGGTTAGGCTCTGTAGATTGCACTGGAAGTCTAATCCCAGTAATTTGGGGGCGCAGAGTTGGGGAAGGACGTAGAGCCTGTAGTTTTTGAACTCCCTCCCTTGCACCGTTAGGGTAACTATGCAGAAGCCTTTGATCTGTACGTAGTGGGATCCTGCAGCTAGTGAAATCTTTTGTGCGCTGGGATGGATGGTCAAAGAACAGCGTCTTACCGTGTCGGGGTGGATAAAGCTCTCCGTGCTCCCGGAGTCGACCAGGCATGGTGTCTCGTGCCCGTTTATCAGCACTGTTGTCGTCGTCGTCTGGAGCGTCCGGGGCCGAGCTTGGTCCAGCGTCATTGAAGCCAGACGTGGTTGTAGTGGTTGAGCGTCTTCTTCGAACCCCGTGGAGCCGTCGACACTGGGGTCCGTTGTTGCCGTCCAAGATGGCGTCGGGGGTGAACAAGATGGCTGCCCCCATGCATCGCACATAGCTGGGGGGTCACAAGATGGCGGCGGGGATGGACAAAATGGCCGCCCCCATGTGTCGCAGAGGTCTGGGATGGTCCAAGGTGGCGGCGCCCTTCTTCCACTCGTGGTGGCCGGGACCCAAAATGGCGGTGCCTGCGGGTCGCACATGGGGCGCTGGGGGGGTTGGGGAGCGTTAGGAACGCGCGGGGCTCCCTCTTCTCTGGGGACAGCGGTGGCCGGGACCCAAATTGGTAGCGCCGGCGGGTCATACGTAGGGCGCGGAGGGGGGGTTTGGGGAGCGTTAGAGACGCGCAGGACTCCCTCTTCTCCGGGGAGAGCGGTGGTCGGGACCCAAAGTGGTAGCGCCGGCGGGTCAGACATGGGGCGCGGGGGGGGGGGGGTTTGGGAGCGTAAACGGCGTGCAGGGCTCCCTGTTCTCCAGGGAGAGCGGTGGTCGGGACCCAGAGTGGTAGCGCCGGCGGGTCATACATGGGGCGCTGGGAGGGTTGGGGAGCGTAAGCGGCGTGCAGGGCTCCCTGTTCTCCCGGGACAGCGGCAACCTCGCGGGACCGGCACACAGCCGCGAAATGGCCCTTTTTCCCGCAGCTCTTACAGATCGCTGCGCGGGCCGGGCAGCGCTGCCGGGGATGTTTCGCTTGGCCGCAGAAGTAGCAGCGTGCTCCACCGGAGCGGCTTGGCATTTGAACCGCGCAAGCCTGTGGGGTGTCCGGGGGGGGGGGGGGGTGTTTGTCGCGACGGGTGCATACGGGGTCCAATGGGCTGCCGCGCGGTCGGGGCCGTAGGTGCGGGTATTTCGCGCGGCCACGTCTAGGGAGGCTGCTAGGGCCCGTGCCTCTGAGAGTCCTCGCGACTCTTTTTCTAGAAGTCTTTGGCGGATTTGGGAGGAGTTCATACCTGCCACAAAAGCATCGCGCATTAACATGTCCGTGTGTTCGTTTGCGTTCACCGGCGGGCAGCTGCAGGCCCGTCCCAAAATTAGTAGCGCGGCGTAGAATTCATCTATCGATTCTCCGGGACTTTGCCGTCTCGTTGCGAGTTGCTAGCGAGCGTAGATCTGGTTTACTGGGCGAACATAGTGACTTTTTAGTGCTGCGAACGCCGTCTGGAAATCCTCTGTGTCTTCGATGAGGGAGAAAATCTCCGTGCTTAACCTCGAGTGCAGGACCTGTAGTTTTTGGTCTTCTGTGACCCGGCCGGTGGCCGTTCTGAGGTAGGCCTCGAAACAAGTCTGCCAGTGCTTGAAAGCTGCTGCCGCGTTCACTGCGTGGGGGCTGATCCTCAGGCATTCCGGGATGATCCTGAGCTCCATAGTCCTTTAGTCACGCTTAATAAATTGTAGCGCGCAAAGACTCCGAGAGACGAATAGAGTGAAGTCGATGAGGCTTTATTAAGCGTGACTGTTCCCCCGCAGTTCAGTAGTAGACTGCCTGTGGGGGAGGACTCCAGGTACTTATACTCCGCCTTCAGGGCGGAGTTAGAGGTCAACGTCCAACCAGGACCCGGGATCTGTCAGCCAATGACATCACGGCTTCACAGTCCCACATGACCCCTAATGCATACTACCACACGGTACGATACGCTCCCCTTCCAAGTCGAGAGCGATGCATCAGATGTCGCTCATGCCTTCGAAGACGTCGTGGTGCTGGTTGATGATGGTGTCGAGTTGAGCCCTGAAGTCAGTGTCCTGAAAGGCAGACATGTCATCAGGAGAGAGAGAGTGAACTCTCTGAACTAGGTTCAACAGCTTGCATGCCTGCGCGCCAAGCAGGGAGGCTTTCGAGAAGCCCATGATTTCAAAAGGAAGGATGGCTTTGCATGACCTGTGCGTCACTTCAAGTTGGGACGAGCCGCTGGCATCAATGGCATTGCCATTGTAATCCAATAGCTGGCAGGTTGATGGAAGGATGGCTGGTTTGTCACGAAGGCTTTGGAAGTCAGACAGCGCAATGAGATTGGCGGAGGCACCAGTGTCCAGGCAGAATCGTATTTGGGACCTGTTGACCGTCAGGGTGGCACACCACTCATCGTCAGGATCGATGCTGTATACCGACAGCGGCTGGTGTCTTTGCTTCTGGGACACCCAGTTTTTTGTCACGATTCCGACCCGAAAAGGCGCCTTTGGGTCCTCGGTGTCACTGCTATGTGGGAGGTCCGCATCGGACTCAGTGACCGTGGGTTAAATTGCCCGGACATTCCTGCAAGGCTGGGTGAAGCGATGTGAATTGGCAGGCTGAACTGCTTGGCAGAAGGCAGCATAGTGGCCAAGTCTGCCACATCTTCGGCATTGTCGAGATTTGGCAGAGCATTGCCGTTTTAAATGGGCGGAGCCATAGTTGCCGCACGTCGTAGCGTCAGCACGTTCGCTGTGCCACCGCGCATGCGCGGTTGGTCGTGCGTGGTGCGCGCCTGCGCATTATGTTCTTCGACGTCGCCGTCCCCTCGTCTGGTGCGCACAAGCGCATGAGTCTGTGAAAAGCGTGCAAAATGGCCTCCCTCATCCAGGCTGAGGCCCTGGAGTTGCTCAATTGTTTGGACCCATTCCGCCTCGTGGGGACCTTGCCGCGCTGTTTCAGCTGCTTGGATGTGGTAATACCGACTCGTGGCGTTTTCGTGTAGCACGCAGGTCTCGATGGCGGTCGCTAGGGTGAGCTGCTTTACTTTGAGGAGCTGCTGGCGTAGGGGATCCAACTGAACACCGAAAACGATCTGGTCGCGTATCATGGAGTCGGAGGTGGGCCCATAGCTGCAAGACTGCGCAAGGATGCAGAGGTGCGTGAGAAAGGATTGAAAAGGTTCATCCTTACCCTGCAAATGCTGCTGGAACACGTAGCGCTCAAAACTTTCATTCACCTCGACGCTGCAGTGAGTGTCAAACTTGAGGAGGACCGTCTTGAACCTTGTTTTATCTTCATCACCCGCAAAGGTGAGAGAATTGAAAATGTGGATGGCATGGTCCCCGGCCGTGGATAGGAGGAGAGCAATCTTCCTGGTATCCGAGGCGCCCTCCCTGTCTGTGGTTTCAAGGAAGAGCTGGAAGCGCTGTTTGAATATCTTCCAGTTGGCCCCGAGGTTGCCGGCGATGCGGAGCGGCGCTGGCGGGCAGATGTTGTCCATGTTGCAGGATGACGGAATGCTGGCGGAAGGCAGATCACTTGCAGGTAGGTCTAAGAAGTGCTAATATCCCTCAACTCCTGGTATCATGTTGTGTTGGGCGCTCTGGATCCGTGGAACACATACAGGTCACCAACACTTGAAATAGTGCAACACTATTTTATTGAATCATTAACTGTTTAACATACTCTCACTGTGGGTTAACACGATACTAGCTTTAACTAAAGACCTTTGCCTTGTCCTAACCAGTCAATGCACTCAGCACATGGTGAATGTCTGTGCTGCAGGCTGTGAGCTCTGTCCTCCTAGCTAGCTGCAGCTCGAATGAGCGGGAACTCTGATGCCCCCTGTCCTCATAGTGCGTGTGCTCTAACTGGTGCTTGGCTGCGGTGTTGTGTGTGTTGATTGGTCCCACTGTGTGTCCATCAGTGTGTGTCTGCACCATGATATACTGGTGCATATTATGACATCCCCCACTGCCCCAAGGGTCTGAAACGATGCCTGGGGTTCTTTTTGTATTACGCCCAGTGGGTCCCAAACTATGCGGACAAGGCCCGCCCACTCATTCAATCCACCGCTTTCCCACTGATGGCCGAGGCTCACCAGGCCTTCAACTGTATCAAGGCCGACGTCGCCAAGGCCGCGATGCACGTGGTCGACGAGACGCTCCCCTTCCAAGTCGAGAGCGATGCATCAGACGTCGCTCTGGCCGCCACCTTGAACCAGGCAGGCAGGCCCGTGGCATTCTTTTCCCGCTCTCTCGATGCCTCCGAAATTCGGCACTCCTCCGTCGAAAAGGAGGCCCAAGCGATCGTTGAAGCTGTGCGACATTGGAGGCATTACCTGGCCGGCAGGAGCTTCACTCTCCTCACTGACCAACGGTCGGTTGCCTTCATGTTTAACAACACACAGCGGGGTAAGATCAAAAATAATAAAATCTTGAGGTGGAGGATCGAGCTCTCCACCGACAATTACGAGATTTTGTATCGTCCCGGTAAGCTCAACGAGCCCCCGATGACCTGTCCCGAGGTACATCTGCCAGCGCACAAGTGGACCGACTCCGGACCCTGCACGACGATCTCTGTCACCCGGGAGTCACCCGCTTTTACCAATTCATTAAGGCCCGCAATCTGCCCTACTCCATCGAGGAAGTCAGGGCTATCACCAGAGACTGCCAGGTCTACGCGGAGTGTAAACCGCACTTCTACCAGCCAGACCGTGCGCGCCTGGTGAAGGCCTCCCGCCCCTTTGAACGCCTCAGCGTGGAATTCAAAGGGCCCCTCCCCTCCACCGACCTCAACACGTACTTTCTTAATGTGGTCGACGGGTATTCCCCATTCCCCTTCACCGTCCCATGCCCCGATATGACGTCTGCCACAATCATCAAAGCACTCAACACCATCTTCGCTCTGTTCGGCTTCACCGCCTACGTCCACAGTGACCGGGGATCCTCATTCATGAGCGATGAGCTGCGCCATTACCTGCTCAACAGGGGCATTGCCTCGAGCAGAACGACCAGCTACAATCCCAGGGGAAACGGGCAGGTGGAGCGGGAGAATGGGACGGTCTGGAGGGCCGTCCAGCTGGCCCTACAGTCCTGAAATCTCCCGGCCTCCCGCTGGCAGGAGGTCCTCCCCGACGCACTCCACTCCAATCAGTCGCTTCTGTGCACCGCGACCAACGAAACCCCCCATGAACGTCTCTTTGCCTTACCCAGGAAGACCACCTCCGGGGTTTCGCTCTCAACGTGGCTGGCAGCTCCAGGACCCGTTCTCCTCCGCAAGCACGTGCGGCTCCACAAGGTGGACCCGTTGGTTCAGAGAGTACAGCTACTCCATGCGAACCCGCAGTACACCTACGTAGCGTATCCTGACGGCCGCCAAGACACAGTCTCCCTCAGGGATCTGGCACCAGCTGGGTCCCCCCCCCACCCCGGTGCCACCCTCCCCTCCCCCGGCGCACCCCACCACAGCCCCCGCTCCAGGACAATCTATCCTCCCCTTGCTCCTACCCGGGGATGAAGAGGATTTTGACATGCTCCCGGAGTCACCGAAGACCAAGCCAACGCCTGAGTCGCCACCAGCACTGCGGCGCTCTCAACGACAGTCAAGGCGCCCGATCGTCTAAATTTGTAACCTTCCCTGTAATTTTAAAACCAATCTGTATGTATGTAGTTTTCCACCGCCCCCCCCCCCCCCCCGCCTCCCCCCCCCTCCCCCGCTGGACTCATTTTTAACAGGGGGTGAATGTGGTAGTCACCACTGTTGTATTATATTGTATATATGGGCATTATGGTAAGGCCCCTGTACTACAGGTACGGGGGTAGATCCCTGCCTGCTGGCTCTGCCCAGGAGGCGGAGTATAAATATGTGTGCTCTCCAAACAGCAGCCATTTCGTTAGCTGCTGTAGAAGGCCACACATCTCTGTGTAATAAAGCCGCGATTCCATTCTACTCGCTTCTCGTTGTAATTGATGGTGCATTACGGAGTCTGCATGTTCTCCCCATGTCTGCGTGGGTTTCCTCCAGGTGCTCCGTTTTTTTCCTACAAGACCCGAAAGATGTGCTTGTTAAATGAATTGGGCATTCTGAATTCTCCCTCAGTGTACCCGAACAGGCGCCGAGGTGTGGCGACTGGGTGATTTGCACAGTAACTTCATTGCAGTGTCAATGTAAGCCTACTTGTGACACTAATAAAGATTATTATTGTGATTATTATCTTATGCAATCATCTCCCATTCCTTTCTATCTATGTTCCTTACTCTGAGAAAAGTCCTTTGCCCGAAATCAAACATCCAATATAATGTAACTCTATGAGGTAAATTTAGCAAATAGTTATCACCCACGAGTTATCCTCAAGCTTCGGTAATGTTCGTTGGGTCAGCATAGGTAACTATTATTTCAGTTAAGTGTACCTTTGTTTGGTGTTCTTGTTTTTCTTGTGTGTTTTCATTCAATTATATAAACGTTCTTTTATTTGAATGCTAACAGTATGACTGGGCTTTTCCTCACTGGTGTGCATATCTTTCCTCACATTTATACCAAATCGCAAAATACACTTTTAAGAACTGTCATTCCAAGTTATCCTTCTGGACTACGGGATACCCTCGCATCTAACATCAGTGGGGTTTTTAACATAACATTGTGCACAGCCAGAGCGAACAAATAGTAATCTGATAATGGCCGGATAATCTGCTTCTGGCCAGGACAAGGGGGGCAATCCCCAACTCTTCTCTCTGCCATGGGGTTGTTTATACCTATCTGAGAGGGAAGACTTGTGTTCTTCTGTAGACATTGCCAGCGATTGACAGAGGCTGGAAGTTGTGATCATTTGACTTGTGCCCTGGGGAGTATTATCTTGCCAATGTATCCTGTGTGATAATGCAGGCTCGTTATCATTTTGAGCTGTGGAGCAATTGCAAAAGCATGAAAGTGAAAATGTTTCTTCGCCAAACATTGTATACTGGAATTCTTTGTGGAATTTCAGAACACAAAGAGATGATGCGCATCTGCATGTGCCTATTCATCTTGCGGTGTCTATCCAGGAGTGTTTTTGTGCAGATGTCACTAGAGAGGTTTAATTGTGCTGAAATATTCTCAAGAGGATTTAAACACTCAACGTCTAATCACAATATCTTGACAAGTATGACTGAATCTTGAGTAGCTGCATATTAAGTAATGGTTAGCTCAAAAATATCACTTCCTGTAGTGCATTGGCATGTGTAAAACATGGTCCCCCGGCCCAAAAAGTGACTGGCTCTCCAGTTTTTTCTTCAAACCTCCAAGTATCATGTCACGTGCTCAAGTACATGAGTACAGCATTGGAACATCCAATGTGGCTGCTTCAGCTGGCGACACTTTACAAGATAGTACAGTACCGTACAAAGGAAGGCCATTCAGCCCATCAAGCCTGCACCAGCACATTCAATGAGCCTTATGTGTAGAGAAGAAAAGCAGTGGCAGTTAAAGGAAATGTAGTAGAGCTGTCAAGAACTATGAAGGCATCTGGTCAAGTAGATTGGAGAAACTGTGTTTCCACCGTCAAGAGAGTCAGTAACCAGAGGACAAGACTTCTTTGAAAATTGCGAATAAAATCCAGGCGAAAATAAGGAGAATTTATTAATGGAGTGTCTCGGGATCAGGACCATATGGTTTCCCATGAGCTCCCCGGAATATGAACTTCCCCTTTAAGGGGTTGGGACTTCCCCTTTAAGGGGATGAGGCTTCCCCTCAATAGGAAACCCCCAGCTGTATAAAAACCCCGACCTGAGTGCAGGTCAGGAGAGGGGACCCTTAGGAAAGTGGAGGAGTATTGGAATTGTATTGTAATAAACCTTGTTCATTAATTTCCACTATCGTTCATGCATTCTGCTTACCGCAGGTTTAACACTGGCGACGAGGATTCAGTAGAGCTGTCGTCGACACAGGTTGCTGCCTGCCCGGTCTACCTCATCTCGGCTTCGGGAGGCCCCACTACTATCTGCCGAAATGCCGCCTATAGGAAAGCTGGAACCTTTTAATGCAGGTACAGATGACTGGGGGCAATATATGGAGTGCATGAACTATTTTTTTTCGAACAAATGCTATTGCCGATGTTGAGAGACAAACTATGGTATGACTCCTAGCTTGTGGAGGGCCTATCCACAGTGTGATAAAGAGCTTGATCCATCCGGACCCCCCAGATATCCGGTCATTTGCTGCCCTGGTAGCCCTTGTGGAGTATTCTGACCCAAAACCATTGCTCATTGTGGGCCTTTTCTGGTTCGATATGGTTGCTCAGGCCCAGACTGAGTTGGTGAGTGACCTCCTGGTCCACCTCCGGAAACTGGGCGAGACTTGTGAACTCGGAGTGACATTGAATGAGACACTCCGGGACTGCTTATTGTATGAACCCCAAACGATAGCAGAAATTAACAAACAAGGTTTATTACAATACAATTCTAATACTCCTACACTCCCCTACCTTCTGCGACCTGCACCCAGGCCGGGATTTTATACAGCTGAGGCTCACTTTGTTAAGGGAAAGCCCCGCCCCCTTAAAGGGGAACTCCCGCACATAAGACCATAATGAAATGAAATGAAAATCGCTTATTGTCACAAGTAGGCTTCAAATGAAGTTACTGTGAAAAGGCCCTAGTCGCCACATTCCGGTGCCTGTTCGGGGAGGCTGGTACGGGAATTGAACCGTGCTGCTGGCCTACCTTGCTTTCAAAGCCAGCGATTTAGCCCTGTGCTAAACCAGCCCCTAAGACATAGGAGATGAATTAGGCCATTTGGCCCATCGAGTCTGCTCCACCATTCAATCATGGCTGATATTATTCTCATCCCCATTCTCCTGCCTTTGCCTCATAACTTCTTAAAAGGGAAGTTCATATTCCAGGCAGGTCATGGAAAACCGTATGGCCCTGATCCTGGGGCCTCCATTCGGGTTATAACACTCCTCCCCCCAAAGTCTGGAGAAACGTCCACACCCATGGGAAAGTGTGCCGGGCCTTTTGACCATTTGCCTGTGGACGGTCATTCAGGTGCAGACCTTGCAGCGTCAGGAGGCGTATATAGGACCAGGGAGTGGTGTTTGCATCGCGAGCATCTGGGTGCGGCAGCATTGCTGGTGCAATTACAAGAGCCAGCATGGGTACTACCGGTGGTGACAGAACGTCAATCTCGGCTTTCGAGTTGGAGCTAGGCAGTTCTTCATCCGACATCTCGGTGTCCTCAAAAATGGCCCCTGGATGGCGGAATGGCTAATATGGCTGGAGTATCCGGAATCCGTAATACGGCTTCGGAGGTCGTCCATGTGACCTCTGATACCAGGTGCTTTGCTGTTATACATGGAGCATAAAACTCTCCCAGTGTCAAACCATCCTGGTTGGCTTCAATGCAATTGGACTGCTGTATGCTAGTATGCGTTTTCCAGTGTAAACTTAGTTCAAAAATCCAGGTTTAATAATATTAAGGTCCAGTTTTGAATCTGACTGGTTTCATTAATATGTATTTAAAATAAAGATTCAAATGCTATGAGAATCGGAGCTATAGTTCCAATGAGTGCAGATAACTGTGTGGATCCAGATGGCCAAGGTCACTTGTGTTGAATCATGGGATTATTTCATAGAATCCCCCACAGTGCTGAAGGAGGTCATTTGGCCCATCGAGTCTATACCGACCCTTCGAAAAAGCACCCTAACAATGCCCGATCCCCCACCCTATCCCTGTAACCCCACCGAATCTTTGGATGCTAAGGGGCAATTTAGCATGGCCAATTCACCTAACCTGCACATATTTTGGACCGCGGGAGGAAACTGGAGCATGCGGAGGAAACCCACAGACACAGGGGGATCATGCAATTCCACACAGACAGTCACCTAAGAATTGAACCCTGGCGCAGTGAGGCAGCAGGGCTAACCACTGTGCCACAATGCCGCCCAGCTTGGTTAGTGGAGAGAGCTGTGTAATATCATCCAAGGCTGTAGCTTAACCATGTACAACATTAAGAGCTGGAAGACACACTGATGTCTCTTGGGGAAGGAGAGAATGAGTTGCATCATTTCCCTTGCTCAACAAAGGTGCAGCAAGGTTCCAAACATATACGCTGTAAAATCTGAGAGAAAGTTTAATCTGAAAGGGAGCTGCTGATCCTTGTGTTTCAAACTGAAGAGGTGAAGGCAGTGCTTAGTCTCTTGCTGTGAAAGCATGGACAGAAACGATTGATGGCTCCTTATAAAAGCTTCTCCAGTACTTATCTGAAGAGATGACTGGTAAAGAAAAAGGCTGAACTGATCTCCCAAAAAGGCCGAGGGAACATTTTGGTGTGCCGAGTGGGTCAGGCTGGAACACTGAATGTCACTGAAAACTCCACATTGGAAGCAGTCTATTTACTTAATTTGGGCAATACGCGTACAAAATGAGATTAGAAAAAGACTAAATGGATATTCATGATTAAGCTGCATAGCCAGAGTCATGTTGACTTTAACACGCCGGCGGGACTGATCTTGTGCTTGTGCTTGTGTAGAGAGCTGTGTAATGTCATCCAAGGCAAAGTTCAAGAGAAAAAGAGAGGGCTGAAAGGTACGGTCTGTGTGGTCTTGGTTTTTTTAATGGGTCTTTTGCAGGCTTTGAATGATCCACACCAGTTCCCCAAATGTATTCTTCGTTCAAGCCAGGTTCTCACTTTTTCTCATGGAGATATGGGTGCTAAGTCTGACACCTCGGGCGAAATTCTCCGTTATCGGCGCAAAGCCGCCGATCGGCGCAGAAAACGGCGCAAATCTGACTTGCGTCACGCCGGAAAAATCGTTGCAAAGTCTCCGGCCCGAAATGGGCTAGCAGCGACGTGACGGGATCCGCGCTTGCGCACGTGGTTCATGCCATGCAGCGTCATACACGCCGCACGGCGTGATGGCTCATGAGGACGCGCTGATCCCCCCACCCAACCGGAACACCCGACTGGATGGCTGGCCGCCGCTCAGCCCCGAGGTTCCAGTCTCGTGACATTGAGGCGCTCCTGGACGCAGTGGAGCAGAGGAGGGAGGCCCTGTATCCCGGGCACGGCCGCAGAGTTGCCCCACGCCACAGCCGGCGTCTGTGGAGGGAGGTGGCAGAGGCCGTCACCGCTGCGGCCCTGACAACACGGACAGGCACCCAGTGCCACAAGAAGGTGAGCGACCTCGTCAGAGCAGGCAGGGTGAGCCTCCCCCCGCCCGATATCCATATCCACCCTCCCCCATATCCCCCCTCCCCCATATCCCCCCTCCCCATATCCCCCTCCCCATATCACCCCTCCCCATATCCCCCCTCCCCATATCCCCCCTCCCCCATATACCCCACTCCCCCATATCCCCCTCCAGCATTAACCCCCTTCCCCATATCCCCCCTCCTCATATCCCCCTCCCCCATATCCCCTCCCCATATCCCCACTCCCCATATCCCCTCCCCATATCCCCCTCCCCATATCCCCCCTCCCCATATCCCCCCTCCCCATATCCACCCTCCCCCATATCCCTGCTCCCCATATCCCCCTCCCCCATATCCCCCCTCCCCCATATACCCCTCCCCATAT
>NC_092713.1:257366568-257527238 GCF_047496885.1 Scyliorhinus torazame
GCCCACCCTGGGGAAAAGGGTGTCCCTCTTCTTGTCACTGGCACAGTAACAAAGTCCGCTGGTACAATTCGTGCCGGAGGAGCACTGGTACATTTGCATATCTTGACTCACTTACCGAATAATGCCCCCAATGGAAGTGCGTATCGCACACAATTCTGTCCTTCATTGCGGGAACACTGGTATTCCAAACGGAGAATACTGGACATTGGCTCTGTTTAGTACTGTTCTTTGTGCTTCAAAAGATCAGTTTTAATTGTAAATCAATTTGATCAATCGTTTTGCCTGTACAGAGTGATGCAGTGTTCTGGTAATTTTCATCTTCTGAATTTTCAGGAGACAGTAGACATCTTAATTGATCTCCAGTGAGCAATTTAACTCCAACTATGATAATTGCTACAACTGGGCAATGCAAACTCAGGGTGGCAAAGTAGAAAATTCAGTCTGTTCATTGAAACCATCAACAAGACATTTATAGGACAAAAAGCTTATAGAAAATGTTCAAGCGAAGACCCAGTCAGACACGATCGCACAGAGAAACCCCTGGCCAGATTTACCACACAAACCGCCCTGTGTTTTTGGAGGCAGGAGGTGGCCCACCATTGGCTGGCGGGGATCTTCTGGAACTGCTGTTGTCAACAGGGTTTCCTGTTGAATGCAGCCCTCACTGGAAGGATGGAAGGGGGTTGGGGTGTGCTGCTTGATAGGTCAGGGTGGAGTTTGGTCAAGTCAAGTCAGAGCGGGGGGGAAGGAGTGATGCACGATCAATTGAACAAAGACTAGAGTTGGGTACAACTGAGGCTTTATTGCTCTATGATGTGTGGCCTCCAACAGCAGCTGGCAAAATGGCTGCTGAATGGAGGACATGCATATTTATACTCCGTCTACTGGGCGGAGCCAGCAGGCAGGGACTACTGGCGAACCTGTGGTACAGGTCCTACCATACATCACCTAATATAGGTGCAACAGTGGTTTACCACATTCACCCCCTGTTAAAATTGAGTCCGGCGGGGGTGGTGGAGAACTATATACAGCAATGAATCTATGTTTACAGTATTTTAGCAGAAAAAAAATGTCTTTTGAAGTCTGGCGGACCAGTTAGAGGTTTAACTGGTCCGGTGCCTTGATGTTCCGCTGGGAGCGATGTAGTGGTGGCGGCGATATCGATTCTGGCCCGATGTTCGGTGACTCCGGGAGCGTGTCGAAATCCTCTTCATCCTCGGGCGTGGGCAGGGGAAGGATGGATGGTCCTGGTGGGGTTAATGCTGGGAGCGCTGGTGGAGGGGATCGTGGAGCCGGGCCGGAGGGGTATGTGTGTGTGGAACCTGCTGGTGCCAGGTCCCTGAGGGAGACAGTATCTTGCCTGCCGTCGGGGTACGCCACGTACGCATACTGGGGGTTTGCATGGAGCAATTGCACCCTCTCCACCAACGGGTTCGCCTTGTGGAGTCGGACGTGCCGACGGAGCAGGACTGGTCCTGGAGACGCGAGCCAAGTCGGGAGCGACACCCCGGATGTGGAAAAAGACGTTCATGGGGTGTGTTGTTAGTGGCGGTGCACAGTAGTGACCGAATGGAGTGGAGTGCATCAGGGAGGACCTCCTGCCAGCAGGAGGCCGGGGGGGTTCCTGGACCATACGGCCAGTTGGACGGCCCTCCATACCGTCCCATTCTCCCTCTCTACCTGCCGTTTCCCCGGGGGTTATAGCTGGTCGTCCTGCTGGAGGCGATACCCCTGCTGCTCATCGCTCATGAATGAGAATCCCCTGTCACTCTGGATGTAGGCGGGGAAACCGAACAGAGTGAAGATAGTGTTTAGGGCTTTGATGACGGTGGCAGACGCCATATCGGGGCATTGGATGGCAAAGGGAATCTGGAGTACTCATCCACTACACTGAGAATATACGTGTTTCGGTCAGTGGAGGGGAGGGGCCCTTTGAAATCCACGCTGAGGCTTTCAAAGGGGCGGGAGTCCTTCACCAGGCGCGCACGGTCCGGCCGGCAGAAGTGCGGCTTGCACTCTGCACAGACCTGGCAGTCCCTGGTGATTGTCCATACTTCCTCGAAGGAGTACGGCAGAGCCTTGACAAAATGGTACAACCATGTGACTCCTGGGTGACAAAGGCTGTCGTGCAGGGCCCGTAGTCGGTCTACTTGTGCGCTATCACATGTACCTCGGGATAGGGTGTCTGGGGGCTCGTTGAGTTTGCTGGGCCGATACAAAATCTCGTAATTATAGATTGGGAGCTCGATCCTCCACCTCAAGTTTTTATCGTTTTTGATCTTGCCCCGCTGTGTGTTATTGAACATGAAGGCTACCGACCGTTGGTCAGTGAGGAGGGTGAATCTCCTGCCAGCCAGCTAATGCCTCCAATGGCGCACAGCCTCAACAATAGCTTGGGCCTCTTTTTCGACGGATGAGTGCCGAATTTCTGAGGCATGAAGTGTGCGGGAAAAGAATGCCACGGGTCTGCCTGCCTGATTGAGGGTGGCAGCTAGGGCGATGTCCGATGCGTTGCTCTCTACTTGAAAGGGCAGTGTCTCGTCTACTGCGTGCATCCCGGCCTTGGCGATATCGGCTCTGATACGGGCGAAGGCCTGTTGTGCCTCGGCCGCCAGGGGAAAGTGTGTGGGTTGTATGAGTGGGCGGGCCTTGTCCGCATAGTTTGGGACCCACTGGGCGTAGTATGAGAAGAACCCCAGGCAGCGTTTGAGGGCCTTGGGGCAGTGGGGAGCTCCATGAGGGGGTGCATGCAGTCTGGATCGGGCCCCAGAACTCTGTTCTGGACCACATAGCCAAGTATAGCTAAGCGGGTCGTGCTAAACACGCACTTCTCCTTGTTGTAGGTGAGGTTGAGGAGAATGGCGGTGTGGAGAAATTTGGCAAGGTTGGCATCGTGGTCCTGCTGGTCATGGCCGCAGATGGTGACGTTGTCGAGGTACGGGAAGGTGGCCCGCAAACCGTACCGGTCGACCATTCGGTCCCTCTCCCTTTGGAAGACCGAGACTCCGTGAGTGACGCCGAAGGGAACCCTGAGGAAGTGATAGAGATGACCGTCCGCCTCAAAAGCAGTGTATGGACGGTCCGATTTACGAATGAGGAGCTGGTGGTAGGCGGATTTGAGGTCTACCGTTGAGAAGACCCGGAACTGTGCAATCTGATTGACCATATCAGATATCCGTGGGAGGGGGTACGCGTCGAGCTGCGTGTACCGATTGATGGTCTGGCTGTAGTCCACGACCATTCTGTGTTTCTCCCCAGTTTTAACGGCTACCACTTGGGCTCTTCCAGGGGCTGTTGCTGGCCTAGATGATGTCTTCCCGAAGCAGCCACTGGACTTCGAACCTGATGAAGGTCCTGTCCTGGGTGCTGTACCGTCTGCTCCTGGTGGCGACGGGTTTGCAATCCGGGGTTAGATTTGCGAAGAGAGAAGGCGGATCGGCCTTTAGGGTCGCAAGGCCGCACACAGTGAGGGGTGGTAGGGGCCCGCCGAATTTGAGGGTTAGGCTCTGGAGATTGCACTGGAAGTCCAGGCCTAGTAGTAGAGCAGCGCAGAGGTTAGGGAGGATGTAGAGGCGGAAGCCGCTGAATTCTACGCCCTGGACCATGAGTGTGACCGTACAGTACCCGCGGATCACGACGGAATGGGATCTGGAGGCCAGGGAGATTCTTTGGTTGGCGGGGTGTACCGCGAGGGAGCAGCGCCTTACCGTATCCGGGTGTATGAAGCTTTCGGTGCTCCTGGAGTCCAGCAGGCAAGAGATCACGGGCCGTTGATTTTCACACTGGTTGATGCGGTGGCCAGGTTATGCAGACGAGACTGGTCAATCGTCACTGAGGCGAGTCGTGGTCGGTCGTCGCTGCCGTCGGATGATGGGGAGCCTGGGGGGCCCAGGTCCTGGAATGCGGTCGGTGTCCATGCCCCGTGGGGGAGACAAGATTGCGGCGCCTGAAGATCCTGCGGGGGACAAAATGGCGGCGCCCATGGGCCGCACGTTGCGGCGGTTGGACAAGATGGCAGCGCCCATGGGCCGCACGTGGACTGAGGGGGGAATTCAGAATTGGAGACTTTTTCCAAGGGCCTCAGGGAGCAGGGGAATTGCCCATCAAAGTTCAACCTTTGTAGGCAATTCACAAGCAGTTTGTGCATTGGGATCTCCCAACGGTCTTGTAATGCATCTTCTGGGATAGGTCACTTTTCTGACTATCTGGAATCTGGAAGATCTGGGCCCTTGAATCTTATTCCACGTTCAATTTATAATGCTCACTGCAAGCCATTTGTGGTCAAATTAGTATGTTATAAGAGTTCTCTTTCAAATCCAGGATTTCTAGTTATTCTTTCACAGGAACATACATAGAAAATATAAGTAGGAGGAGGTAATTCGGCCCTTCGAGCCTGCTCTGCCATTCATTCTGATCATGGCTAATCATCAAGTTCAATACCCTGATCTCACCTTCCCCCATATCCCTTGAGCCCCAAGAGCTATAGCTAATTCCTTCACACAAAGCTTTGGCCTCAACTGCTTTCTGTGGCAGTGATTTCCACAGATTCACCACTCCCTGGGGGGGAAGAAATTTCTCCTCACTTTAGTCCTAAAAGGTTTTACCCCTTATCCTCAAACTATGACCCCTAGCTTTGGACTGCCCCATTCTTTCTGAATCTACGTTGTCTAATCCTGTTAGAATTTTATATGTTTCCATGAGATCTCCTGTCACTCTTCTAAACTCCAATGAATATAATCCTAACCAAGTTAGTCTCTCCTCATATGTCAGTGCCGCCATCCCTGGAATCAGTCTGGTAAACCCTCGCTGCACTCCTTCCCTAGCAAGAACATCCTGTGTAACAAGAACATCCTTCCGCAGATAAGGACACCAAAACTACACACAATACTCCAGGTGTGGCCTCACCAACATCCTATACAATTGCAGTAAAAGATCCCTTTTCCTATAGCACAGTGGTTAGCACTGTTGCTCCACAGCGCCAGGGTCACAGGTTCGATTCCAGGCTTGGGTCACTGTCTGTGCTGAGTCTGCACGTTCTGCCTGCGTGGGTTTCCTCCGGGTGCTCCGGTTTCCTCCCACAAGACCCAAAAGTCTCCCTCAGTGTACCCGAACAAGCGCAGGAATGTGGCGACTAGGGGCTTTTCACAGTAACTTAATTGCAGTGTTAATGTAAGCCTACTTGTGACAATAATGATTATTATTATTAAAATGACTCGCTATGAAGGCAAACATACCGGGCGGATTTCTCTCAGCCCAGGGCCGGGCCGGAGGATCCCCGTGACTGAGACACCCCGCCCCGACGCCGGCACGCGATTCTCCGCAGAGCTCTGCGCGGCCAGTCTGCCGATTCTCGGCCCGGGATGGGCCGAGCGGCCACAGTTAAAATGCCGAGTCCCGCCGGCGCCGTCCACACCTGCTCGCAGCCGACAGGAACTCTGCGTGCAAGGGTCGGGTGTTGGCCTGTGGGGGGGGAGGTGCTCCGACCCCCGGGAGGGGGGGGCTTCAATGCGGCCTGGCCCGCGATCGGGACCCACCAATCAACGGGCCGGCCTCTCTGTCCCCCGGCCTCTTTTCCTACGCGCTGGCCCCTGTACTCCTGCGCCATGTTGCGTCGGGGCCGGCGCGTTGAAGGAGGCCACCGCGCATGCGCCCGTTGGCGCCGGCGCCACTGCGCATGCGCAGATCCCACGGCGCACAGTTCACGCCAGGATCGGCAGCTGAAGCGGCGTGAACCGCTCCAGCGCCATGCTGGCCCGCTGTAGGGGCCAGAATTACTCCTGGCAGCGGCCCGTTCACGTCGCTGTAAAATGCGACGGCGTTTACGACGGGTGGACACTCTGCCGTGGGATGGGAGAATCCCGCCCACCATTTTTCTTCTTTACTGCCTGCTGTACTTCTGCGCTAACTTTCAGCGACTGATGTAAACCTCTCTCAGTTTACACCCATTTAAATAATAACCTGCCTTCCTATTTTTGCAACAAAAGTGGATAACCTCACATTTATCCACATTATACTGCATCTGCCATGCATATGACCACTCAATCAGTCTTTCCAAATCCCACTGAAGCATCTCTGCATCCTCCTCACAGTTCACCCTCCCACCCAACTTTGTATCATCTACAAATTTGGAGATAATACATTTAGTTCCCTCATCAAATCATTAATATATAATGTGAACAGTTGGGGTCCTCGCACAGATCCCTGCGGTACCCCACTAGTCACAGCCTGCCAATCGGAAAAAGACCCATTTATTCCACCTCTTTGTTTCCTGGCTGCTAACCATCTTTTTATCCATCTCCGGACACTACCCACAATCCTATGCTCTTTAGCTTTGCATAGTAATCTGCTATTTGAGACCTTGTCATAGAATCATAGAATCTCTACAGTGCAGAAGGAGGCCATTCAGCCCATCGAGTCTGCACCGACTCTCTGAAAGAGCACTCTACCTAGGCCCATTCCCCTGCTCTAGCCTCATAACCCTGTAACTACAGCTAACCTGCACATCGTTTAGACAGAAAGGGGCAATTGATCATGTCCAATCCACCTAATCTGCACATCTTTGGACTGAGAGGGGAAACCGGAGCACTCGGAGGAAACCCACGCAGAAAAATGAAAACTCCACACATCCAGTCATCTATGGTTGGAATTGAACCCAGGTCCCTGGTGTTCTGAGGCAGAATTGCGAACCACTGTGCTGTCCTGTGTCGAAAGCCTTCTGAAAGTATGAATAAACCACACCCACTGGTTCTCCCTGGTCAACTGTACTAGTTACATCTTCAAAGAATTCCAGTAGATTTGTCACGCATGATTTCACCAGAGGCTTTAACATAACCAGAACATCTCACTCTGGAAAAGGCTACATAAAGTTATCGATGTATAAAAACAGGCCAGGAATATAAATACATACTACAGGTGCAGTGACTCTAAACCTCAGGATTGAGGCTGTGCCACATTTTGGATCTTGCCAGATTTGGGGTGAGGGGTTGCTTCAAGTGCAGGAATAGACTGTGTGCAACGTGGAAAAGCTGATAACTAGGCAGACCCCACACTGCATCATTACAGCGCCTCGCTGATTTGCCCAGGTAAGTTACTTTATGTCATCTTTTTAATTAACATTGATGCAAGGCACAATGTGAAAATGTCAGTTTTGTGGATAGCCAGATTTGAGACACTATGGCCGGGATTCTCCCCGCGCCGGGTTGGAGAATCCCGGGAGGGGGGTGGGAGAATCGTGGTTCACGCCGGCGTCAGAACTTGCCCGCGGGATTGGAGAATCCCGGCCGATACCTATATTGTCAAAAGTTTGACCTTGAAACTTGTTTATAGTCATGGGTGAAGGTCGTATTGAAAACTATTTTCTCTAGATTTGATAAGGTAGATTTATATCTGATCAGCTCAATACTGTTTGAGAAATAAACATTATTTCCTTGAAATCTGCAACTTATAATTTCAGCATCTATAACTGAAGAAAACACCTGATTAACTACCTGTCTTGTCCCACGACAAGGTACGTGTTTAAGCTTCATGTTCCGTAGCAACATTGTAACTGCCCTTTCTTGAGTCCACGTTTGTGCAGTGTTATACCCATTGGAGTTAAATTGTTCAGGCTATGGATGTTCATCATACTCTTCAAAAAGACAATTAATGCTGATATATTCTTGTAAATTCCCTGACAGTTTTTCGTAAACTTTTTCATTCAAATGTCATAAATCTACAGTTTTAGTGACGAATGTGATATAAAATAATTGTTTTAGAGATATTGGTTACTGTAATGTAGATAGGCCGGTCTGATTTTATTAGTTCACAGACAAAGGATTTCAGAACGCATGGCAAAGTGAGGAGGAGGGGTGTCCAGCTACAGAGGGGAAAAGGATGCTGGGTAATAGGGGGCCAGAGGAAGGGATTGGAAGTGAGCCAATTAGGATGTATGGCCAGGTCAGGAGGGGTATAGGATGACCTATGGGAATCGTGTATGTGAAACTTGATGCCATTTGAATGTATCAGTAGAGACTTCTTTGTTCTACAGACTCTATCAATTCTGGAGGTGCAGAAAGCAGGATGTGTTCTGTACCGCTGTGAACTGAGACAGACTTGCAAGTCAAATAAAATAACTAATGCTATACCTGCAAATCCATCTCGACTTTTATTTAGGCCAGACTGACGGATAAAGAAATTTATGGTTTGTCATTAGCACAAAGAACAAGTTCCGAACAATAGCAAATAATTGCCATTTTGCCACATTTAACAAATTCCATCATCTCACCTAACCCTCTCATGCCATCGCTCCCCTCTGGCATCCCTCACAGAAATGATCCCTCTATCCAGGGTAACTTTGGTGTTGGGTTCCCCTTTACTTCCTGCTGCTTTCATTGTCCACCAACTGTTGGTAGCCGCACATGTGCCTTTGTGTCTGCCAACCACTACCCACTAAACAAACCCACCGACAGACTGATTGATCCAGACAGTATGAACAGACAAAAACTGAGTTACCATCATGGATAGTCAAGCCCTTGGAGTACCATGGAACCCGTAAGTTATGATAATGGAAACCTGGGGGAGAAAAAATAGATCCACAGGATCTGAGCATGTAATTAGACTGATATTTCGTTGAAGATCACCTCCCCATAAATCATAAACCATTCAAAATATTGTGCTCAACAGAAAGTAATTTCTAACTAACTTCAGAATATTAAATATGAAATGACTGGGAGGACCAATCAACTCTACCACCCAAGTTTGACACAATCTCAAGCATGCAAAGGTCCAAAGGTATGGGATTTACCACTGCGTACAGAATCAACATAACTTCACTTAATATTTAAATGTACTTCAATTTTATTTGCACTAACTATATGTCCAGAGTTAATTAAAAGCATACACTCAAAATTGCATTGACATTGATTAATTTGGGACAGAGCAGGAAAATATTCATGATCTTCGTAAGTTATTCCCTGTAATGTCCTTATCAAATAAGGCAAAATTTATTCCACTGCTGTGCAATGCAGCATTTATACCAGGAATGTTTGATAATCTGAAATATTGTGCTTGACCACCAAATGAGTGTTAGTGCTCAAGAAAACAGCAAAACGTTTGAGCCACTATTCTCTTGTATTTTGGCTTCAAACCAGTCAATGCAGATCTATACCTTAAATTGACAGTGCAATATGGAATGCTGCTTTTGAATGACACCAGCTGTGAGTTACTAGATGAATTTTAGAAGCACGCCCAGGAATTTTGGAAGTAATGAGCAATTCAGCCAGATTGCAGCAGTTTTGCAAAGTGGATATTTTGTTCAAGCTCATTTGCTTATCACTGTGCAGAAAATCTTGCTCCAGCACAGTTAGGCATGGTTTAAGAAAGCAATTTTTGAAAACAATTGCGTTAAAAGATCTTTGATTTGTTTGTAACTGGTGCCGTTTTATCAATACAGTTGAAAATGGGTTGAAAAAAAGTCAGCATTTTAATCTGTCTAGTCCACCACCTGAACAGAAGCACAGGTAGACCATATGGTGCCCCAGACCTGCGCCAACATTAAATGGCATCATGGCATCTACATCAACTCCACTTTTCTGCCCTATCCACACTTCCTTTGATTTGCATGGTACCCAAAATCTTTCAAGCTTTCAATCTTCAATATACTCATTCACTGAGTATTCTAAGGGCTCCTCTTAGGGCATTGAGATTCAGACTGCTTTGGGTGAAGTTCTCCTCATCTCAATCCTAAGTGGTCAACTCCTTATTCTAACCCCTGAGTGCAGAATTTCCAGCCTAGGGAAATAGCCTCTCAACATCTATCCTGTCAATCCCTCAACTATATACGTTTCACTGAAATCACCTCTCATTCTATCAAACTTTGGAGAATATTGGCCCATCCTATGCAATCTCTCTTCATTGAACAGTTCTCTCACATCCCAGGAATCAATTAACTTTTCTGCACATCTCCTAAGACAAGCATATTCATCCTGTAATGTTCTTGTCGGATGACCTGGTTTATATTACAAGAACACTTGTAGCTAAAGCTAAAGTACTGGGCGACACGGTAGCACAGTGGGTAGCACTATTGCTTTACAGCTCCAGGGTCCCAGGTTCGATTCCCGCTTGAGTCACTGTCTGTGTGGAGTCTGCACGTTCTCCCCGTGTCTGCGTGCATTTTCTCCGGGGGCTCTGGTTTCCTCCCACAAGTCCCGAAAGACATGGGGCGTCATTCTCCGACCCCCCCGCCAGGTCGGAGAATGGCCGCTGGCCGCCGTGAATCCCGCCCCCGCCGAAGTCTCCGGTACCGGAGATTGGGCGGGGGCGGGAATCGGGCCACGCCGGTTGGCGGGACCCCCCGCTCAATTCTCCGGCCCGGATGGGCCGAAGTCCCCCCAGAAATTGCCTGTCCCGCCGGCGTAAATCAAAGCTGGTATTTACCGGCGGGACCAGGCGGCGTGGGCGGGCTCCGGGGTCCTGGGGGGGGCACGGGCGATCTGACCCCGGGGGGTGCCCCCACGGTGGCCTGGCCCACGATCGGGACCCACCGTTCCGCGGGCAGGCCTGTGCCGTGGGGGCACTCTTTCCCTTCCGCCTCCGCCACGGCCTCCACCATGGCGGAGGAGGAAGTGACTCTCCCCACTGCGCATGCGCGGGAAACTGTCGGCGGCCGCTGACGCTCCCGCGCATGCGCCGCATTTCCGCGCCAGCTGGCGGGGCAACAAACGCCATTTCCGCCATCTGGCGGGGCAACAAACGCCATTTCCGCCAGCTGGCGGGGCGGAAATCCCTCCGGCGCCGGCCTAGCCTCTCAATGTTGGGGCTCGGCCCCCAAAGATGCGGAGCATTCCACACCTTTGGGCCGGCGCGACGTCCGTCTGATTGGCGCCGTTTTTGCCGCCAGTCGCCGGACATCGCGCCGTTGGGGGAGAATTTCGCCCATGCTGTTAGGTGAATTGGACATTCTGAATTCTCCCTCTGTGTACCCGAATAGGCACCGGAATATGTCGACTTGGGCTTTTCACAGTAACTTCATTGCAGTGTTAATGTAAGTCTACTTGTGACAATAAAGATTATTATTATGAATATTTATTATCATTAACTGTGGGTCAACAATATATAAAACAACACATGAACAACAGTATTAACATGCACAAGCAACCTCTCTCTTCCCTGCTCTCCAGTCAGTCTCAGGTCACCTAACTCTAACATTCACTTCTCTACCAGTGAGTATCCTAGTGGTCAGTCAGTGAATTAGAACACAACCATGATATCACTACACACTCTTTCGGAAAGGAAATCAAAGCTCTAGATAATTGTTGCAACATTTTCTTACTTTTGAACTCCCAACCGGACTACTGGATTACTATAGTACAAGCCTCTGATTACCAGTCCAGTCTAAGCCACTATATCCTAAAAATGGGCGCGATCTAACAAAATAAAATCAGAGTCCATTCTGTGTGGGATTAGTGGGGTTGTTCCTGCTGCTTGTAGTGACCCCGCTAGCTGTTGCTATTTAGGACTCACACCCCTCCCTTCCCGAGGTCGCACTTGGCGTAATTTCCTGCACTGAGGAGCTCCGCATGAAGAGATCGGGACTCCATTTTTAAATGGTACCCCGATCCTGCGACCCCCCGAACCCCCCAACATCCAGCTCACCGCTAAGGAGGTCCTTGGGGCTCCCCTGCACCCCACCTCACACGGGCAGGACTCCCCACAGGCTGATCCCTGGCATGGGCAAAATGCTAGCCAGGCACCATGGCATTGCTACACCAGCACTCTGGCAATGCCAGGCTGTCACTCAGGTGGCACTGCCAGGGTGCCAGACCAGCAAGTACCAGCAGTGCCAGGATGCTACCCTGCCTGGAGACCGACCACCCGGGTGCCTCTGATCGCCTGGGCAACCCCCCCCAAGTACCGTTCCACCTGGTCACCCGTTTGTGAGGGCCAGTGCTAAACAGAACCCGGGTGGGGTCTTCTCAGAGGGGCCGATATCTGCCGGGTGGTCGTTCAATATGGCATCAGCAGAGTTAAGTGGGTTTCTAAACTCACTTAACTCTTCATGGGCTGGACCCAGTTCGTGACGTCTCGCAAAATCTATCCAGATCTCACGAGGCCTAATGACCATCGGGAATCCCGGGATAGGCCTCTCCCGGGATCTGCTAGCTATGTCCAGCCCCGATTCCTGTGGGACGTGGCCGGTAAATTGCACCCAACATATTTGGTCCCCTCATCGAAGTCATTTATCTAAATTGCAAATAGCTGAGGCCCAAGCACTGAATGTAACAAACTCTCCTCAAAAATGCCCTGTGAATATCCCAATTATAAATTTTAAAAACATTTGCAGAATAGTTTTAAAGCGACCATTGGTATACCAGTTTCTTAGCAAATTAAAATTATAAATACATTACATCAAGGCAATTGAAATGTGCCTATTAGTGTTCTTGCAGCAAAAAAAAGGGATCCACAGAAGCTCAAAGCAGATACAATTCGTAAGGAAATCACCATGGTGATGAATTCAATCTGGGGACATCGTCGATTTTGTGAGGGTTGCCTTCCAGCTTAAAGATCATCTTGGCTTGTTTTTTTGCACTGGTTTGGCTAATTCTGGATGAATTCTGTTGATAAAAGCAGTGAACATTCTCCCCTCCCTATCAAATGTCTGTCTTTTAGCAGTAAGGAGGAGTAATCCCACTTCACCTGGTCAAGTGCAAGCACCGATAAACCAAAATGCTGATGGTGAAAAATAACCGTGTGTGTGGCAGAGAGTAATAGTAGAATTGAATCACTGGCTTCCGCAAGTAAACATTACATGCTTGCTATTTCAGCATTTGGAGGTAACAGAAGCCATGTTTGAGACTGCATTCCAGGAATTAATGACCCAGCTACTCAGCTCTCAGTTGTACTCCACAGTATCTTGAATGCAATCGTTTCACTGGGGCATAACTGGGGAAGCAAAATGGAATATCTGCTAATATACATTCTCATTACTCCTATGTCATCAATAATACCTGAATTAATAAGAGCATGAAACTTTCAAGTTAAATATTTGCTTAACTCATCAATTCTGCTGTTGACAAATCTTCCAGAGGTGGTAATACACTGAATAAAAGAATTAATGTAACATTAATCTCCAACTACCTGACTGCCCTTATTATACAAATTAGGTGACCAGAAATGAGACCTTGTGTTCATAGTAAAAGTGACCCCATCATGAGTACATAGTTGCTGATTTCTAATTAGCTACAATCAGTTTAATCACATGCCAAGTACTGATATTAAATGTATGAGCAAGTTATTTTAAAACCTCGGCTGAAAACATTAGCTACAAATTGGCCCACACAGCTAATGGGATGATCAAAACATGCAAGTCTTCAGAGTGCATAAATTATAATGCCGGAAAAATGAAGTCTTATTAACCAATGTGGAATATGCTTATGACGCTAAAAGAAATTCCTCGGAAAGGCGCATGCTTGTGAAACGATAACAAAGAAATAAATCTGATCATTATTTTAGTGATTAGTTATTGTTCTGCTTTAAAGTCATGTCCTTTGGAGCCCAGTTTTTACATTGTAACATAATATGAACTAAAACGCAAAACCTTTTTTACCCAATGCTGGCCACATTTATTTATTTATTTGCACTGGCTTTAAAAGTGCAACATAAAACACCTAAAGTCTGGCCGACAGCTGACTGCAGATATACCAAGACACCCCTTTACCTACAAATCCAGCCGCATGTAGGTGTTGTAATGAGCATGCAATGAACTCCGCCATTTCCTCTATTGTGTGTGAGTAGATATTGTTGTTACACTCTTTTTGTTTGGAGACAGTATAGTTGCAGGCTCCCCGTGATAACAGGATAACTACAGACGTCCTAGATTGTACCACTGCTCACATTCTAGCAGTAATACATGAGGCTGGATTATATGTTGAGGGCAGGCTCCCTGCGCCCCAGTGGAAATATCAGAGGTAAGCTAACCTCTGCTGGGCTGACTCATCCCATTATAGTTTTATGATCAAAAGGCCTTTAACAATTATGGGATTCGCTCCTCTCCAGGAAGAAGTTTTGCACATCGAGCATTTAGCCAAATGTTTATTTAAGATGTTAAGTTGAGTTCATGGAATAAACAGTGTTTTGTGTTTAAAAACCCACGTGTCCATAATTGTAATCCCACACCGAGGGAACAAGCTGTGTGCTAGAAAAAGCAACAAATACATTAAAGAGTTGGTTGAACTCCATGATACATTTTGGGGTTCTGAAAAAGCCTCTCCCATAACAATTGGGGGCTCGTCCGGGATAAATGTCTATCTATTGGATTGGCTTTTGTGAACTTAAAGACAGTGAAGGATTGTTGCTTTTCCGGTGTGGTATTTTAGTTTAAGTGCGGAGTGTGTTGTGGACAATGGCTCTTTCAGAGGCTCAGAAGTTTTTGGGGGTGGAGACTGTCACACGCAGTAGTTTACGGACAGAGACGAAAAGCAGACTGTTGGGTCTGGGAAAAATATTGCAGTTAACATTACCTGACAAAATGCGAAAAGATGAGGTAATTATGGCAGTGGTTAAGCATTTCAAGTTGCCTGAGATAGAGTTTGACTCATGGGAAATGGCAAAAATTCAGTTGCAAATTAAACAAATGGAACATGAGAAAGAATTAAAGCAGCTGGAATACGAAAGAGATAGAGAGAAAAAAGAAATGGAGAGAGAAGAAAGGAACAAAGAAAGAGATAGAGAGGAAAGGGAAAAAGAGAGAGAGTTTGAACTTCGGAAAATGGCTCTGAAAGATAAAAATCAGTTAAAATTGGCTGACGCAAAGGGACACGTACAGTTGGAGGAGATGGATGAGGATAATGAGACAGAGCATCATAGTCGAAGATGTGGTGGCGATCTATTTAAATATGTCCAAGCATTGCCAAGGTTTGACGAGAAGGAGGTAGAAGCCTTTTTCATTTAATTTGAGAAGGTAGCTAAACAAATGCAATGGCCACAGAACATGTGGGTATTATTGATTCAAACAAAGCTGGTAGGTAGGGCTAGTGAAGTGTTTGCATCATTACTGGAGGAGGTATCTGGAACGTATGAGGAGGTGAAGAAATCCATCTTAAGTGCATATGAGCTAGTGCCTGAAGTTTACAGACAAAGGTTTAGAAATTTAAGGAAAGAATTTTGTCAAACATACATGGAGATTGAAAGGCTCAAACAGAGTAATTTTGATAGGTGGACAAGGGCTTTGAAAATAGGCCAAACATATGAAGCTCTCAGAGAAATTATACTTTTGGAGGAGTTTAAAAATTCAATTCCTGATGTAGTGAGAACTCATGTGGAAGAACAGAGGGTTAAAACTGTGACATTAGCAGCGGAAATCGCAGATGATTATGAATTAGTTCATAAATCAAAGATTGGTTTCCGACATCAGTTTCAGCCGGTGAAGGATAGAAACTGGGGACATGAGAAATATTCAAGTGGTAAAGGTAAAGGTGATCTGATGGGAGACAATAAAGAGAGTGTACCTCAGATTAAAAAAGAAATCCAGGAGGGTGGAAAAGAAATGAAAAGTTTCAAATGTTTTCACTGTAATAAACTAGGCCATGTAAAGTCACAGTGTTGGTGGTTGAAGAAAAGCACTGGAAAGGCTGATGTGGTAAAACAGGATAAGACAGTGGGATTTGTTAAGAGTTGTAAAGGAAAGCCCAAGGGAAGCGAAGGAGGTGCAAACGATTGTACAGCCTGTTCAAGAAGTAATTGTTGAGAAGGTGCCAGATGTATTTAAAGAATTTACTTGTGTGGGTAAAGTTTACTCATGTGTATCAGGAGGAGCAGGTAAAGAAGCCACAATTTTAATAGATATAGGGGCTAGTCAATCTTTAATGGTAAGAGATGAGGAATTATGTAGTTTGGGAAGAATGTTGCCAGAAAAAGTGGTGATATGTGGAATTCAGGGTGAGAGGAGTAGCATTCCATTATATAAGGTAAGGTTGGAAAGTCCAGTGAAGAGTGGTGAAGTGGTAGTAGGAGTAATAGAGAAACTATCTTGTCCAGGAATACAGTTTATCTTGGGTAATGATATAGCTGGATAGCAGGTGGGAGTGATGCCTACTGTGGTTGATAAGCCAGTGGAAAATCAGACAACTGAATGGTTGAAGGACGAATATCCTGGGATTTTTCCGGATTGTGTAGTAACAAGGTCGCAAAGTCAGAGGTTAAGACAAGAGGAGAAATCAAAGAGTGAAGATGAAGTTGAAGTGCAATTATCAGAAACAATTTTTGATTAGATGGTTGAAAAATAACACAAACAGGTGGAGGATGAGGCGGATATTTTTAGTTCAGGAAAATTGGCGGAGTTACAACAGAAAGATGTAGAAATAAAACGGATATATCAGAAAGCATATACGGAAGAGGAATCTGAGAGTATACTAGCGTGTTATTACCGTAAAAATGATGTCTTGATGAGAAAATGGAGACCTGTACATATGCAGGCAGATGAAAAGTGGGCAGAAGTTCATCAAGTAGTATTGCCGGTAGGGTATAGAAAGGAGGTGTTGCGAGTTGCACATGAGGTACCAGTGGGAGGTCATTTGGGAATAAGGAAAACTCAAGCTAAAATCCAGAAACATTTTTATTGGCCTGGACTACATAAAGATGTAGTTAAATTTTGTCAATCATGTCACACATGTCAAGTTATAGGGAAACCTCAAGCAGTGATAAAACCAGCGCCCTTGATACCCATTCCAGCATTTGAGGAACCTTTTACGAGTGTCCTAATCGATTGTGTAGGACCGCTTCCTAAAACAAAAGGTGGGAATCAATACCTTTTGACTATAATGGATGTGCCTACTAGGTTTCCAGAGGCCATTCCAGTACGTAATATTACAGCCAAAAGGATTGTGGAGGAGTTACTTAAATTCTTTACTAGATATGGACTACCCACACAAATTCAATCGGATCAAGGATCAAATTTTACTTCAAAGTTATTCAAAGAAGTTATGGATAGCTTCGGAATAAAACAATTTAAATCAACTGCGTACCATCCAGAATCGCAGGGAGCGTTAGAAAGGTGGCATCAGACATTAAAGACAATGTTGAGGGCGTATTGTCAAGATTAACCAGAGGATTGGGATAAAGGAAACCCATTCGTATTGTTTGCAATTAGGGATGCACCCAATGAGTCTACCCAATTTAGTCCTTTTGAACTAATTTTTGGTCATGAGGTGAGAGGACCACTTAATTTGATTAAGGAAAAATTGGTGGGTGAGAAATCGGAAATTACACTATTGGATTACGTGTCAAATTTTAGGGAACCATTAAATAGAGCAGGTGAATTGGCTAGACAACATTTGAAAGTTGCACAAAATGTGATGAAACGGGTAACGGACAAGAAATCCAAAGTTCGTAGTTTTGTCAGGGGGGATAAAGTTTTAGTGTTGGTACCAGTGGTAGGTGAGCCTTTAAAAGCTAGGTTTTGTGGACCGTATCAGATTGAAAGGAAATTAAGTGAGGTGAATTATGTGGTTAAAAACACCAGATAGAAGGAAGACTCACCGAGTGTGTCATGTGAATATGCTTAAAAGGTACTTTGAAAGGGAAGGAGAGAAAAAGGAGGTTTTAATGATTCTAACTCAAAGTGACGAAACAAATCCAGATGACTGTGAATTTGACATACTCATTTTCCAATTTAATTTGAGGTATGTTCTTAAAAATTGGGATGAATTGTTAAGTTACCTTCCAGAGGAAAAACAAACTGACTTGAAAGAGTTATTGATATCACATGGGCAAGTTTGTAGAGATAAATTGGGAAGTACTAAAATGGCTATACATGATGTAGATGTAGGAAATGCTGTTCCTATCAAACAATATCCATATAGACTTAATCCTTTAAAATTGGCACAGGTTAACAGAGAGATTGAGAGTATGCTGAAGAATGGCATAATTGAAGTGGGTTGCGTAACAAATTCCAGTGGACAGCGGAGTGTCAACAGGCATTTGACGGCCTGAAGGCTGTGCTAACCACTGCTCCTGTGTTAGTCATCCCAAATTATACCAAACCCTTCAAAGTGGCTGTTGATGCGAGCGACGTGGGTGTAGGTGCGGTGCTTCTACAAGACGGCGACGAAGGGCTAGAGCGGCCTATTGGTTATTTTTCAAAGAAATTGAATTCTCACCAGAATTATTGACTATTGAGAAGGAGACTTTGAGTTTGGTGCTGGCTTTGCAACATTTTCACATTTAGGTGACCAGCAATCCATCTGACACCATTATATATACGGATCATAATCCTTTGACTTTTTGGAGCGATTCCGGAATAACAATGCAAGGCTGTTTCGCTGGAGTTTATTGTTACAGCCATTTCATTTAAAAATAATACATATGGCAGGACGAGAAAATGTGACAGCCGATGCTTTGTCACGAATGTGATCAATTGAGAAGGTTTTCGGCTGGAGGATGAGCGAAGAAAAATGGACTATATTATTATAACTGTTTGCATGTGTTGTTTTCTTTAAAAAACGAAAAGATATATTTACTGTGTACATTTCTTAGTGGATGGTGCAAAAATGAAAAATGAAACCATCTTGCAGTTGATGGTTTATTTCTTTTTTCTTGGGAGGAGGTGTCATGTGAGAGTGTCTTTAAGAAATGGATGTTTACGCAATGTACCTTTACGAAAATGCAGTGATGTCAGAGTGTGGGTGGTGCTGGGCTTTAGATCAGCCATTTTGCAGTTTTTAGTTTTGCAGTTTGAAAAGAACTTGGGGAATGTCAGTGTTTGCAGTGAGCTGGATGTCTGCCATGAAAGACTATCTCTGGATCATTTGGGTGATTTCATAGATATCATAGAATTTACAGTGCAGATTTAAACTAAACGTGTTAAGTCTCTTGGAAATTTGAAGGAACATTTTAAGGAATTATTTACTGTTGCAATATTTTCGGAGTTATTTTTGAAGTAAGGGGTGTTAAGAGATGCAATGTTTATTTAAGACGTTTAGCTGAGGTCATGGAATAAACAGTATTTTGTGTTTAAAAACCCACGTGTCCATAATTGTAATCCCACACCTAGGGAACAAGCCGTGTGCTAGGAAAAGCAACAAATACATTAAAGGGGGAGGTTGGCTGGACTCCATGATACAGTTTGGGTTTCTGAAAATGCCTCTCCCATAACAAGACCAACATTTATTGTCCATCCTGAGTGATGTTAGGAATTCCAGGATTCCATCAATAGTGAAGGGATGGTGATATTGTTCCATGTCAGGATGGTGTGTATTTTGGAAGGGAATTTGAAGGTAGTAGTGGCCCCATGCACCTGCAGCCCTTGACCTTCTATGTAGTTAGAGGTTGTGGACTTGGAAGGTGCTGTCGAAGAAGTTTTAGTGAGTTCCTGCATTGCATCGTGCAGAAGGTACACACGGCTGCCACTATGCGCCGCCAGTGCAGGGGGTGATTGTTGAAGGTGGTGGATGGGATGCCAATCAAACGGGCTGCTTTGCGCAGGATGGTGTCAAGCTTCTGGAGTGTTGTTGGAGCTGTACAGAAAGTGGAGAGTATTCCATCACACTCCTGACTTGTGCGTTGTAGATGCTGGACAGTCTTTGAGGAGTAAGGAGATGAATTACTTGTCTCATTGTTCAGGCATTCAAAAACAGAATGGAGACCACTGCGTCTGTAGTGTGAAATGAGCAGGCTGCGATATATCCTGTCCAATTTCCTCTTCCTTTGAAGTTGATGGACAAGAATATCACAAGTG
Organism: Scyliorhinus torazame; assembly: GCF_047496885.1. Taxonomy (NCBI): domain Eukaryota; kingdom Metazoa; phylum Chordata; class Chondrichthyes; order Carcharhiniformes; family Scyliorhinidae; genus Scyliorhinus; species Scyliorhinus torazame. The sequence goes on from NC_092713.1 coordinate 257,386,277, forward strand.
GTATAACATAAGCTCATTTCATGCTACTGGAACAGCCCAGTTCTGTTAGCTATGTCCCTTTCCAAAGTAGATATTTTACACATCGCTCTGAGTTGCTTCTTACTCTCAAACTAACAAGAATCTACACTCACTTTGGTTTCTTCTCTGGACATAAAGTTTGTTCAAATGATAACTAAAACATTCAGAATCAGAGGCAAGACTTAAATGCTATCGGTGAATAAGTGGCCAGCAATTCACCCACTGACTAAATAATCCTAGTAAAGCTTCCGAGAGCCCGATTTCCAACATGTCTTTTCCTAGAGGTCACCAGGACCACTATTCTTATTGTTAGGATATTATCTTTCTGCCCATTCTCCTGCCTGTTATGATACATGTCCTTGGGGGTTGGCGGCTGCAAAGTTACTGCAGTCTTTGGGTTTTCTATTTAAATTGTAGCCTTTGGACACTGGGAAAACTTCCCCTTTCAGGTGGGCTGGTCCGAGAACATCCTCTTTGGGTTCTGTGGCAGAATCTGTGATGTTGTTTGAAAGACTTGGCAAGCAGCCAATCAGTGCATGTAGGATTTTCAACTTTCTCCTATTGGGGCCTGTGGTTGAAGAAGCCAGTCAGAACCTTTCCGGGAATAAGACATATGTTCTAGAGAAGTGCCATGTTTTGTTCAGTTCTGTTAAGTAGCCAGTGAAATAAGCACCCAGAAGTCACCCTCTCTCCTCCCTCTGTGCTGGACGATTTTCAGAAGCATCGTAGCCAAACCTGTGAAGACTGTCCTGTGTTAAAGGAGCACAAGCACCAGCAGATCTGGGAAAGAGATCTTTGGCGGATTCTCTGACCCTGGGGCCGTGTTGGAGAATCGCCGTGACCGAGTCACGCAATGGCGCCCCGACACCGGTCCGCCGGTTCTCCGGTGACCGGAGAATCGGCGGCATTGGCGCGGTCAGCGGCGGTCGGGGTGGGCCGAGCGGCCGCCAAGAAAGCCGGAGTCCCGCCGGCGCCGTTCACGTGTGGTCTTACCCAGCGGGACCTCGCCGTCCATCCTGCGGGGGGCAGCCTGGTGGGGGGGGGGGGGATCCGACCTCAGTGGTGCCTCCACCGTGGCCTCTCCTGGTGGGGGCCTCTTTTACTCCGCACCGGCCCCTGTAGCACTCCGCCATGTTGCGTCGGGGCCGGTGCGGAGAAGGAAGCTAGTGTGCCTGCGTGTGTTCATGGCGATCGCAGCGCACATGCGCAGACCCGCGCCGCCCGTGTGACGCCGGTCTCGGCAGCTAGAGCGGCGTGAGTCGCTCCAGTGCCGTGCTAGCCCCCTGTAGGGCTCAGGATCGCTGCTCGTGGGGCCTGTTGACGCCGTCATAAAACGCGAAGGCGTTTACGACGGCGTCAACACTTAGTCTCAGGATCAGAGAATCCCGCCCCTTGTGTGTGAAAGTACAAGTTTTCACAAAGGACAGTAACCTTTGAACTGTGTGTGTCAGGGGCTGGGAAGAGTTGAAGAATTAAAGCTTAAGGTGGAAGCATTTGTGATGAAGCTGCCAGAGTCTTGTACAGGAATCAGGCAACTAAAAACTACTAACTTCTAGAATCAGAGTTGTATTGTTCTCACAGGGAGGGAAAAGCTCCATCTGGTTGTAGAAAGGCAGAAGTGCACCGACCTGAGCATCCTGTGTACAGCACCATCTGATGGTCGGCGACGAGAACTACACTGACCTGGAATTCTTAGGTGAAGCACCATCTGGTGGTCAAAGGATGGAGTTGCATGAACCTGAACCTCTCGAGTAAACCTATTTCCCCAGAGACTGCAACCACAGAGTGACGATTCATCTCAGACTTATCCCTTTAATCCCTGTTTTATTTTATTCCTTGCTGACCCTCACTTGCCGTTGTCTTGTGTTTGTCTGGGCAGAGGGTGGGACGGGATCTTGGGATTAAATAGTCTGGTAGACGGTTATCCAGTTATTTCCTTATATATTCATTTTTTTTCCTTTTCATTAATAAATAGTTTGTTAATGTTTTACTTATAAATCTGGTGTCGGTAACGTATTGAAGCAGTCAAGGGTGAAAGATCTTCGGAAAATACAAACTATTGTTTAATTCACTTAAGTTAGGACTCCGGGGTCTGTGGGGCAGGAATTGACTGCGCACTCACCCAGGGCGTTGTAACATTATTAGCGTAAGATAAGTAAGCACTTCTGCATTGTTATTAACAAGTGTAACAAAACTTGTTCAAGCTACAATCTGCAAATTCTACAGAGATATTAAGTAGCTGACATAATTGAGGTATTTATGATTGTTGCTGTTGATGATCTTTCACCAAAGTTTAAGTCCAAACTCTAACACGAGGCTCTCCAAAATGCACAAGTAAAATTTGAAAATGGGGGAAGATTCTTACATGAAACGAGTTACAGTTGGGCCACTGAACTGGGCGAGGTAATTAGCATAGATGTGTTCTGCAAAAGAGGTGAAAGGTGGAATTTTTATTCTGTTTTGGTGGCGAGTAGGGAGAGGCTGGTAACCACCTGATTACACAGAACTGGCAGGTATTCGAGCTCGCCAACACCATACCATCTCTGAGACATTTGAGATCAATGTAATGCAAATTATCAGAGGCCAACTGGAATTTTACAGTCTTTACTTGCCTGGAGGCGGATGGAGCAGGGGGCCAGCATCCCAGGTTCACTTTGAGACCGTCCATGCCTGCTTGACCACAATTCAGCCTCTCTACTATGGTGGTCCAGCAGCTGTGATTATTCTTAATTCAAACGTTTTTAAAGTTGTGAGAGGAAACGTCAAGATGTAGATTCCCCCCTTTCTCCTTTACCTACAACAGCAGGTTGTAGCCCCTTCCATAGTGAGGGGCTACTGTTTAGCCCCCCAGCCATTAATTGGCCAATTCAGGGAAAATTACTACTGGGTGACTGCACAGAACCCCATTTAACCCGAACATCAATGTCCCAACCCAAACCCAAAATCTCCCCGAAAGGTTTACAATAAAATGCAGGTGGATCGAATTGAGCAGTCCCAAAATAGAATATTGTTTGTGAGGCCAAACAGCCTTTTCTTAATCCTAAACAACTCATGGACAGGAATTTCTTCTTTCTACTCTGCTAACGCAACATCACTGGAAATGTGTGAGACCCCATTAAATGCAAAAATCTAAATTTCTTTGCATTCTAGACAAGTTAGTGGAACAGGAGCTTTAGTGATCTTGCACTGATCATGGAAATGGTGCTGTTATAGAAGCATCAAAAGCATTCATACATCTTTTCACTCCCAACACAACTTTAAAGTATTGTTTGCAACATTCATGTGCCAATATGCTAAATCAGGAGATGATTTATTTTTAACATTAGTTCAAATGATGATGACCGCACACTGGGGCAATTATAAACATAGGTTTTGTTTTCCACACTGGGCTGACATTGCAAAACTGTGTTTTGGATGAATTTGAGAGTATCACAGGTAAGTTTGGAAATAAATAAAGTCGTATAAACCATCGCTGAGATTCTGCGATACCATTTAAAACAGCACCAAGTCCTTTGTTTGAAATGCATCAGCAAATGGAATCTTGATAGAATCAAGCAGATGATTAATATTGTTTTCTGGTGTCTTATTCTTGAAATCATTCATGTCCACACAGTAGTTTTAAGCTGTATGTGATTAAAGCTATGTGAGAGGTTCAATTGTTATTGGAACATGAGTTGTACTGTTATGTGGACAAATAGCGCCAGGAATGTTTTTAGTTCTTTGTGTATGCCCTGTTAATTCATTGGAATGATGGATGGTCATTGAGAACTTTTGAGGGTTACAATTTAATTTGCTTCGTCTTTTCCCTGACATGAGGAAATAGGAAGTGAAATCAATAACCATCAGGGTGTACACAAGGCTCAGGTACAAAAACCACAGATCATTACTATCCATTACTTTAAGTGGGTTTGTTTTCCCTCGATATAGTAAGCACAGGGTCAAAAACAAAAACAGTGACAAACACATTGAACAGGAGAAAGGGAGAAACCAAATACATGACAAAGCTTTGCTATCCCTTGAACAGATAGTGAATAAGAAATCTGATAAATCCCTCAGTTTATACTGGCTTCTTGGTCATAATCTCGTCAAACTGCGATAAAGGTTGTGTCACTTTTCACATTGAAAGGCGAGTGATGTTATCAGGCTACATTAAAATGAGTAAAATGATCTTCATCAGTAATGCTCTCTGATAGTGTTTAGCAAGACGCTTAATCTGAAAAATGTGGTTAATTATTAACACCAATGCATTATGAATACTTACAACATTGTGCTCTTTAGGGGAGGCAGCAGCCTAGTGGTATTGTGACTGGACTCGCAACACAGAGAGCCAGGACAATGTCCTAGAATTCCGTCACGGCAGATGGTGATGTTTCAATTCAATTTTTTTAAAATCAGGAATTAGAAGTCTAATGATGACCATGAAAACTATTGTCGATTGTTGTAAAAACCCATCTGGTTCACCAATGTCCTTTAGAGAAGGAAACCTGTCATCTTCATCTGGTCTCCAGACCAACAGCAATGTTGTTGATTCTTAAACTGCCCCCTCCAGGGCAGTAAGGATGGGAAATAACTGGCCCAGCCAGTGACACTCACATCCCATGAAATCATTTTTAAAAATATTTTCAGGAGGAAGTGTAGCCCATTCTTGTTTTTTCCAGTCACATTCTCAAAACACTCCTACATGTTGGGTAACAATTCTATTCTACAACAGAAAAATTACCTCAACATTTATTAAATTAATGTTAAAATTTGATGTTTGCCTTTTTAGCAGTTTTATTTATGTACATACATGTACATACATGATGGCTAAGACAATGTCTGAACATAAGAAAGAGGTCATAGTGCCTCTTGAGCCTGTTCCTCCATTTAATAAGACCATGGCTGATCCGTGACCTCAGCGGTGGCAAAGTGGTTACACTGCTGCCTCACAGCACCAGGGACCCGGGGTCAAATGTGGCCTTGCGTGACTGTCCGTGTGGAGTTTACACTTTCTCCCCATGTCTTAAGAGTCAAAAATGGATCCCAACCTTCTCAGGTTGAGACTTCTGAAGGTTAAAACAGTCGGTCAGCATCCAGCATTTTGAGCCCTTTCAGAATCTTACGTTTTTTAACACCTCTCATTCTTCTAAACTCCAGAGCCCATTCTGCTCAATCTCTTCTCACAAATCAGCCCTGTCAGCTCAGAAATCAATCTTATGGACAAGGATTTGAGTCTTGTGTGTGGGATGGGTGCCCACTTGGAAACAGACAGGTAAGGACAGATAATTTGTTTACCCAATTTACTTTAATAATTTCTGGACAGGAGTCCTCTGCACACTCCAGGGAGCGGAGGAGCATTATGTGCAAAGCTGCCTTCTGGATGTAAAGGTGATGGCCCTATAAAAGGGAAATTACAGCAATGCACTGCAGCTTCTGGATAATTGCTGTCGGACAATTACAGAGAAGCCATGTCCCGGCAAGAGAAGGAGAAGGCTTAAAGGTATAGCAGCACCAGGCTGAGTGCAGTATACTGAGAGACGAAAGCCAGGGAGGAGACAGGTTTAATGACCTCACACAGGAGGTGAAGATGTGTGAATGTATCCACTGTCACATTTCTCACCCACCACACCTCATCTGTCCCACCTGCCCAATGCAGCACTTCTGCCATCACTCATAAGGCAGCACACCCCAACACCAAAAACTGACCCTTAACCTCCGCACACCTCATTTCACCCTCACACGTCTCTGAAACATATCAACCTCACACTGTCACCATATGCCTCATTCCCAGTTATTTGGCGACGCAAGCACCACACATACACTTTATCACGTGGTCAATGACATTCTGCCCCCTCGCTTGCAATGTCCACAGCAGTTGGGCAGACAAGAACCAGGACAAATTACAAATCCATTTCCTCCGTGTCCTAGAATCCCTACAGTGCAGAAGGAGGCCATTCGGCCCATAGAGTCTGCACCGACCCTCTGAAAGAGTATTCCACCCAAGCACACTTCCCCGTCCTATCCCCAAAACACCTGAACTTAACCTACACATCTTTTGACACTAAGGGACAATTTAACATGGCCAATTCACCTAAGCTGCACATCTTTGGACTATAGGAGTAAACCGGAACGCCCAGGGGAAACCCACGCAGACTGGTGGAGAATATGCAAACTTCGGGGTGGCACGGTGGCACAGTGGTTGGCACTGATGCCTCACAGCTCCAGGGACCCGGGTTCAATTCTGGCCTCGAGTGACTGTGTGGAGTTTGCACTTTCTCCCCATGTCTGCATGGGTTTCCTCTGGGTACTTCGGTTTCCTCCCAAAGTCCAAAGATGTGCAGGTTAGGTGGGTTGGCCATGCTAAATTGTCCCTTAGTGTCCAAAAGTTTAGGTGGGGTTATTGGGTTATGGGGGTGGGGTGGAGGGAATAAGTGATACAATTGGTCTCCTCCTTCCTCCCCCTCCTCTTCCTGAGGTCACCTCCAGATATCAGGTGATATTGGTTAGGATCTCATAATTTTGACATTGTGGAGGCCACAACACACTACGAAAAACATGGAGACCCTCTTGGCCAAGTACTGCAGAAATCCCCAGAGCAACCATGACAATTAGGTTGCTGACTTAGCAGAATAATAGTTCGCCCAATGGCATTGTGTGTGGCTCTATGGCTTTCATTGAAGGCTCACTGGCTTCGTGTAGTGGGATGGTGGAAATGGATCAGGAATGATGTATGGAGGGGGTAGGCTATTCAATTGTCTGTCTTGAAGGCCCAAAGGTGGGGGGAAATTGCTGAGTGTGGCAGGATAAGAGTACCATGGTGCGTCCAGGATTGTGGACATTTACTGAGATGAATTCTGTGGTGTGATCACACGCCTACTGCAAATTGACTGTGTGATAGCTCTTGTAGCTGCAGTATCACTCCCTGTTGACGTGGTGAGAAAAGTCTATGGAACTACGTCTCATCAATGGTGCTCTGTGTCATGAGGAAGCTGCTATCCTGGTGACCCTGTGAGCCCTCTCATCCTGATCTTCCCTCTACCCCTGTTGAGGAGCCGCTCTGTCACCTCCCATTACTCCTGAGGGTGGCAAATTGGGACACATTGCTAATGTTACCAGCTGCCGAACAAAAGGACCCAGTTACAAAAAAGGCTGACAGTGATCTTCATGGCCATTCGGAGTGCTGTCCTTATTTTGACTCGGGGCCCTTTATAAAGGAGGTACTAAAATTTCCTCTCCAAGGCATGGATATTAATCCAGAGGCATTGAGACTAAAACTGTACACAATTCTCCAGGTGTGGTCTCAGTAATGCTCTCCATAATTTTAGCAGGATGTCCTTAATTTTGTACTCTAAACTCCTTGCAATTAAGGCCAACACACCTCTTACTAATTGTCTGTTGTACCTGCATGTTAGCTTTCTTTATATTGGGTAGAAGTAAATCAAATCTCCCTGAACACGGAATAGATTTCACGATTTAAAAAAATATTCGGCTTTTTCACTTTTTGTACCAAAATGAATAATCTCACATTTGCCCACATCATACTCCAGCAGCCACCTGCTTGTCCACTCAAAGAACCGATGCATTTCTCTGGGGGCTGCATTTTTAGACCCCACCTATGGTGGCAGAGAAGGCCTGAAAATTACGAGGCCAGCAGACTTCCTGATATTAGTCAGAGGTCCATGAAAACCACCCACCTCTCGACACCCCCCCATGAGATGGGCAGACTACAAGGCTCATTTAGAGCTTTGTTAAACTAAGTTTAGTTTGGAGTTTTCCATTTGGCCTCCAGTTTTACAACATTACCGGGCAGATCAATTTCCTGGATGTAGAACGCAACAGCAGGCCATGGTGCCAGCACTCCTGGCAATTCTACAGGCCTTCCAGCTACATAGGTTGAAAACAGTGAGAATTGAGGACAGAGGGAGTTAAAACAGCGAGATTTTGGGACTGAAAGGTTAAACCATTCTATTTTTTGCCTCCAGCAATTTTTTAGTTATGCTGTGCTGGTCTCTAAAACTTCCAATCATCATATTTACCATCGTTAGCAATATTATTGGCTTGTTCTTTAACTCTAATACTATTCTAACTTTTTAGTTAACCATAGATGGATCCCATTTCCTCTGAAGTTTCTATTTTTCAATGGAATGTCGATTTCTGTGAGCATTCTGTTATTTATCTAAATGTTTATTATTGTTCATCTAACATTATAGCTTTTAATCAAGTTTCCTACTCTATCTTATCAAACCCACCCATTATATCTATCTAATTGGCTTTAATTGAGTTCAATATTCTAGGGCGGGATTCTCCCTTCTGACAGAAACCGGAAAACGGGTGAGAATCACTCCGGACCTTTTCCTCTAAGGTCCGGGGTGATTCTCCGTTTTCCAGGGGGCTAGCAGGGCCCTGGCATGCGTCCCAAAGCTCTGACTGCCGGCGGGGCCCTGCTAGCCAATCCACATGGTTGTGCGTGCGCATGACGGCCGCAAGTGGCTCCGCGCATGCGCGCAGTGGCCCACCTCGGCGCGGGCGCCGCCAACATGGTGGAGCCACACAGCGGGTCCACGGGGAGGAAGGTAGGTCCGTCTCAGATCGTGATGATCTACCGATCGGTGGCCCCCGAACGCGGGCCTGGCAACTGCTGAGGCCCCCCACCCCCTACCAGGACCGCCACCGCGGCTGTGGCTCCCAGCTCCCGCCAGGTGGTACCACGTGGAAACCACGCCGGTGGGAGTTTGGCCGATCGACCGCAGAGAATCGCCGTGGGGGCCTCTTCCAACTGTCCCCGACCGGCGCGCTTCGACCGTGCGCGCAGGTCTGCGGAGAATCGGAGAAGCGCCGTCGAGCCGGATTTCCGGCATAAACAGCTATTTTCCACAACCGCACCGGGCGTGATTCAGGCGCGGAGGGTCAGAGAATTCCTCCCCTAGTTTCAAACTTTCATGCATCATTCAAACTCAATGTGAAATTCATCTATTTATGATCACTCGTTCCCTCAGGATCCCTTAATATGAAGTAACTAATGTCTCGTTACATAAAATTAGATCTAAATAGCCTCTTCTGGTTGGTTCCATGACGTAGTCTTTTTATTTCCCGTACCAGCCTCCCCGAACAGGCGCCGGAATGTGGTGACTAGGGGCTTCTCACAGTAACTTCATTTGAAGCCTACTTGTGACAATAAGCGATTTTCATTTCATTTTCATTTCATTTACTGTCTCAAATGTATTCAGGAGCTTGTCTTCTAAACTGCTTTTTCCAACGTTGACTTGTGCAATCCACATGAAGATTGGAAGTTCTCCATGATTGTTGCATTAACTTAGTTACAAGCTCAACTTCTTTATTAATACTGTCAAGAGGCCCACAAATTACTCTCATCAGCATTTTATGACCCTGGTTATTTCTTATCTCCACCAACAAGGATTCTACTTCCTGCTTATCCGAGCCAAGATCCTAGCACACTAGAATCACAGAAATGTTACAGCACAGGAGGAGGTCATTTGGCCTGTTGTGTCCATGCCGTTTATCAGCAAGAGCAATTCTGCTCGTCCCTACCCTTCTCTTTCCCCAGAGTCCAGCCTTTTCTTTCTCTTCAGGTGCTTATCCAATTCCATTTTGAAAGCCAAGAGCGAATCTACCTCCACCACACTCGCTGTGAGAAAAAAGTTATTTCTCATATTGCTGTTCCTTCTTTTGCCACCTTCATTCCACTGCCTCTGGCCCACCACCCTTCCAGTAACATGGACAGTTTATCTCTATCTACTCTGTCTCTTATGAATTTAAATAGTTTTGTCAAATCACCTCTTAATCTTCTCTGAAGAGAATAAACCCAGCTTTTCCAATCTATCCACGTAACTGAAGTCACTCATCACGGGAACCTTTCTAGTAAACCTTTTCTGTATTCTCTCCAACACCTTTATGTTCTTCCTGAAGACAGTGCCCAGAATTGGATACAAATGGACAGCAGTTTACACTTCCCAGGGGTAGGTTGACAGGTTGGTCGGGGACATAAGATTGGGCACATAAGGGGACATAAGAGGGGCGAGTGTGTGTGTGTGTGAGAGGAGGAGCAAGTGTGTGAGAGAGAGGGCGAGTGTGAGAGGGATAAGTGTGAGAGAGGGATAAGTGTGTGCGAGAGAGAGCGGGTGAATGTGAGAGAGGGGTAAGTGTGAGGGAGGGGTGAGTGTGTGTGGGGTAAGTGTTTGAGAATGTGTGTGTGGGGGAAGGAGATCTGCGTGTGTCTGACTTGAGAATCAACTTTCCAGATCATTCCTTTACTAAAAATGACAGAAGGTGAGAATTAAGGGCGCTATTCTCCCCCCCGGTGGGAGAATCGCCGGGGCACCGCGAGAATCGCGCCACGTCGCCCCGACCCCCGCACGCGATTCTCCCACCCCCCGGAAACCAGCGCCGCCCGATTCACACCGGGCCGCTCGGAGAATCGGCGAGCGGCGAACCTCCAGCCTGGATGGGCTGAGCGGCCACTATGACACGACAGGTTCCCGCCGACGCCGTCCGCCCCTGGTCGCTGCCGGCGGGAACTCTGCGGGAATGCTGGGGGGGCGGCCTGCCGGGGAGGGAGGGGGGCTCCTTCACCGGGGTGGCCTCCGATGGGGTCTGGCCCGCGATCGGGGCCTCCCGATCGGCAGGCCGACCTCTCCCCCCTCAGGCCTACCTCCTTCCGCGCGCAGCCCCAGAACACAGGCGCCATGTTGGTGAGGGGCCGGTGTGCGTAAAACGTTCTCCGCGCATGCGCAGGATTGGGCTGCCCCAACTGCGCATGCGCAGGTTGGCGCGGCACCAGGACGCTGGAGCGGCGTGAACCGCTCCAGTGCCATGCTGGCCCGCTGTGGGAGCCAGAATAGGTCATGCCCGGGCCCTGTTCACGCCGTCGTGAAACACCGTTCACAATGGCGCGAACACTTGGTCCCCATACCGGAGAATCGCCCCCTTAGTTTACTTCCAGGGGCGTTGATATTATGAGAATGTTTGGAATTACCTAATGTTCTTGGGAGGTCACTAGGGGTTTGGGAAACCCTGCGCTACTGCATCCTCTGTAGGCCTGACCTCGGGTTGAGGGTTGACAACGACATTACTGTAGACAATCCCAGAACTGACTGAATAATGAAATGCACTTCATCATTCTGCATGAGGATGTGTTTTGGTTTCACTCCACTGAATCTCACAAAATCTCCAACCAAGCCTGTCCAATTTCAAATTGTGTTTGCAATAGGAAAGAATAAACAATAGAGGAGAATATTTATCCACATCTTTTTTTGATTGATTCTGGATTACATTGCCACTTGCTTTTGAATGTTGGGTGCCATCAATTCAGTGTTCTTTATTTGTAGAAAGTATCATAATCTTACCCCAAATTAGCTTTACTGATATAAAATGAGTGTCGTTAATAAACTAGACATATCTATTTTTAGATTAAAGATCCTTAAAAGACATTGATAGTTTTTACAACATGCATCCAATGTTTCACCTACATCTGACTCCTAAAGGCTTGGATAAGCAATGAAATATAACTTGTATTTTTATAGGTCTCTTCGCTTAAGGAGTCGCCTGAAAGCAATTTGACAGGGTTCTCTGACCCCCCGCCGGGTCGGAGAATTGCCGAGGGGCGGAGTGAATCCCGCCCCCGCCGGCCGCCGAATTCTCCGGCACCGAAAATTTGTCGGGGGCGGGAATCGGACCGTGCAGGTCGGCGCCCCTCCCCACCGGCGATTCTCCGGGCCGCGATGGGCCGAAGCCCCGCTGCTGTCATGCCAGTCCCGCCGGCGTGAATCAAACCACCTCCCTTCCCGGCGGGACTAGTGGTGCGGGCAGGCTCCAGGTTCCTTGGGGGGGGGGGCGCTGGGCGTTCTGGCCCCGGGGGGTGCCCCCACTGTGGCCTGGCCCGCGATCGGGGCCCATCGATCCGCGGGCGGGCCTGTGCCGTGGGGGCACTCTTTTCCTTCCGCCTCGGGCCTCGGCCATTGCCTCCGCGATGGCCGACGCGGAAGTGAGTGACCCCCCCACCCCGCGCATGCGCGGCCTTTGGCCGACGGGCGAGGTCCCTTCAGCCCCGGCTGGCGTGGCGCCAAAGGCCTTTCCCGCCAGCCGGCAGCGCGCCAACCACTCCGGCGTGGTGCTAGCCCCTCAAGGTGAGGGCTTGGCCCCGAAAGGTGCGGAGAAATCCGCACCTTTGGGGCGGCCCGACGCCAGAGTGGTCCCCGCCACTCCATCCCGCCGGGACCCCCCGCCCCGCCGGGTAGGGGAGAATCCCGGCCCAGTTGTGGGAATAATGGAGAATGAATGGGATAAGGGCAGTCTAAATGCATGGGGAATAAGATGGATTTTTTTGTAATATGTCTGTAATAGAGCTGCAGTGTTCAAATCTACCCAGAAATTCCATACACTGTGGTTGATTCATCCCACTCTCCAACTTCCATACCAGAGTACAGAACTCCAGTACTCTATTCAACTCTGATCTGCGCATCAACCTTCACATCCAAGGTCACCCATTTCTCCAACCACAACATTCCCATTTCCCTCCCTCACCCAATTACAACTGAAATCTGTATCTATATTATTCTCTCCACATTTTTGAGGCATTGATGTCTGAAGAGCTGTGCAACCCACATCTCTCCACTCCATTCTAGTAGCAAAGTCTTCAGCCATTATCATCCTGCTCTATGGAATTTTCTTCCTTTTCCTTTTAAGTTTAAGACTGCTCAAATCCTCTCTCTTTTACCTCATCTTTATGACCTTTCTCAACTCTCTTCCCAACTCACGGTAGCATAGTGGTTAGCACTGTGGCTTCACAGCGCCGGGGTGCATTTAGCGGGAAACCCCGTTGACAACAGCAGGACCAGAAAAGCTCACTGCCCACCAATGGCGGACCACCACCATCTCTGCTAAACACGCGGCAGATTGCACGGAAAATCCCGCCCCATATCAACACTTGTGCCCCTGGAAGAGAAATCTCAAATAATTTAGAGAGTGTGTCAAAATGAACAGGGGCATAGTGGCTGAGTTGTATGGGGCGGGATTCTCCCATACCTGGCGGGGCGGGGGCTCCGGCGGGATGGAGCTGGCGTGAACCACTCCGGCGTCGGGCCGCCCCAAAGGTGCGGAGAATCCGCACCTTTAGGGACCAAGCCCTCACCTTTGGGGGCTAGGCCCGCGCCGGAGTGGTTGCCGTCCCGCTGGCCGGCGTGGAAGGCTTTTGGCACCATGCCTGTCGGGGCCGAAGGGACTCCGCCGGCCGTCAGAAGTCCGCGCATGCGCGGGAGCGTCAGCGGCTGCTGACGTCATCCCCGCGCATGCACGGGGGGGCCACCTATGCGTCGGCCATCGCGGAGACCTACACGGCCGACGCGTAGTAAAAGAGTGCCCCCAGGGCACAGGCCCGCCCGCGGATCAGTGGGCCCCGATCGTGGGCCAGGCCACCGTGGGGGCACCCCCCGGGGCCAGATCGCCCCCCCCCCCCCCCAGAACCCCGGAGCCCGCTCGCACCACCTGGTCACGCCGGTAAAGGAGGTGGTTTAATTCACGCCGGCGGAACCGGCATTACCGCAGCGGGACTTCGGCCCATCGCGGGCTGGAGAATCGCCGACAGGCGCGGCGCGATTCCCGCCCCCGCCGAATCTCCGATGCCGGAGAATTCGGGGGCCAGGATTCACTCCGCCCCCCGGCGATTATCCGACCTGGCAGGGGGTCGGAGAATCCCGTCCATGTTCCATGTTTAGTCAGTCTCACAAAGAGGTTCTAGTATTGTATGTCTGAACATTTAAGTATTTATTGATAATACATAGCTATGGACCTATATCATAATAATCTTTATTATTGTCACAAGTAGGTTTACATTAACACTGTAATGAAGTTACTATGAAAATCCCCTAGTCACCACATTCCGACGCCTGTTCGGGTACACAGAGGGAGAATTCAGAATGTCCAATTCACCTAACAGCACGTCTTTCGGAATTTGTGGGAGGATACCGGAGCACCCGGAGGAAACCCACGCAGACACGAGGAGAATGTTTGCCACTCATCACCCCAAGCCTGAATACTCTCCTAGTCTTGCTGCAAGTGGTCTATACAGGGTATAGATCAAGCTATGATCTAACTCCATGCTTGCTTCTACACAGGTCTCTGTCCAGTCCACAACTGACCTTAGTCTCAGGTCATGCATACCTTTACATCATACTGGGGGCACTGTCCCTTGCTATACCAGATACTCTTATACTACTGCTGACTGCTAACAAAAGTTACAGTGCATTCAGTGCTTCATTCGGGGTCAGATGTCAGTGTGTGCCTGGAATCAACAGAAACGAAAATGGGCAGTAGATCCATCATGCCTATTTTATGTTTGGGAAGTGGGAAGGGCAGAAATTGAAAATCTATCCCTATTTGCCAACCAATGGTAGTAACTGATCATACATCAGTCTTTGTTAAAAAACAGTATCCAGATAGCTACCAACTTTCATACTGTGATACTGAAACATAAATATTATTAGGGCAGAGAAGCTTTTTAAAAGTTGGGAGTGACATTTTTCCTATAATATACAAACTATTCAACAAAATAAACCCATTGAAATAATTCATAGCATGCGTACTTGACAGATTCTGATTCTATTTCCTGTATTATTTTCACTAAATTTCTAGCTAACTTATGTGATTCTAATTACTGGCTTACTTTTCTTTATCCAAGTTTAGAAAGAATTTCTGGGCCCACTATCTATTCTAGAAGTGGAAAACACAATGAAATATTGCTTCTAACTGCAAGAGGAGGGACAGGTCTCGTTTCAAAAGGTCAGCTTTTCAGCTAATCAAGTGTTTGTGCTCCCTTAATCAATGTGGTCCTGTCAAAACACAATATCTGATATTTTTCCATATATCAAACTGTAAAGTATTGTTATATACAGCACTTCCTCATCCAGATAGCACATCCAGTACCATTGTGTCCAATACCTTAACCGATCTGTGGTGCAGCAAAGGTTAACTCAACACTGAGTAATCAGACACAGAAACAGATGTAGAAAAGTTTACAAATTCCTATTACCTCACCACCTTATCATTTTTTCACACTCAATTTGCAAAGGGATTTAAAAATTATCATAATTTCATAATTCCCAATCAGATGCAATTTGAGAATACAGAGAGTTGATGAAAAACTGGCAACGGAAAGAAGGCGGTGGAGAAATGTGTAATGATCCCTCAAAAGCAGACAGTCAAATTCAGAGGAAAGAAATGATGCACATCGGGGGGGAGATTGTCCATCATTTTGTGCTGTGAATTAAATGCAGATATACCGGGCGGGATTCTGTGATCCTGAGGCTAAGTGTTGACGCCGTCAGAAATGCCGTCGCGTTTCTCGACGGCATCAACACGGCCTCAGGATCAGCAATTCTGGCCCCTACAGGGGGCCAGGACGGCACTGGAGTGGTTCACGCCGCTCCAGCTGCTGATCCTGTCGTGAACTGGGCGGCGTGGGATCAGTGCATGCGCTTTGGCTCCATTTGACCTGCCAGCCCCGACGCATCATGACGCAGGGATACAGGGGCCGCCGCGGAAGAAAGGAGGCCCCCAGCCAGAGAGGCCGGCCCGCCGATTGGTGGGCCCCGATCACGGGCCAGGCCACATCGGAGGTCCCCCCCTGGGGTCGGACCCCCCCTCCAACCCCAGGCCGCCCCCCGACCCTTCCACGCCGAGTTTCTGCCGGCTGAGAGCAGGTGTGGACGGCGCCGGCGGGACTCGGGTTTTTTACGACGGCCGCTCGGCCCATCCCGGGCCGAGAATTGGCGGGGGGGGGGGGGGCCGCCGTGCCAATCTCGCCTGCGCTAATTCTCCGCTCTGTGGAGAATCGCGTGCCGGCGTCGGGGCAGCGTGGCACGATTCGCGCCGGTCACGGGGATTCTGTGGCCCGGCCCCAGGCTGAGAGAATCCCGCCCACCATTCTTCAAAATACACAGTACATAGTGAAAGTTGTTTATAATGGAGATGAGCACAGATAACCCTGCTTATAGTCAAAAATATTCCATTGAAATGATTATACACTTCAATGTGGCCACTGGAACACCAGTCTTCGAATATGCAGTAGACAGAAAATCAATCACTATGATCCAAATTTGAAATAATGAACTCTGAGCTCTAATATTACTGCTGCCTCTCTGCGCCAGTGTCCAGGGTTCGATTCTGACCTTGGATGACTGTCTGGGTGGAGTTTTTATTTCCTTCCCGTGACTGTGTGAGTTTCCTCAAGGTGCTCTGGTTTCCTCCCACAGTCCATAAATGTGCAGATTAGGTGGATTGGCTGTGCTAAAATTGCCCCTTGGAGTCCAAAGATCTGAAGATTAGGTGGGATTAAGGAGTTATGGGGATAGGGCGGGGGATGGTGTAGACCTGGGCAGAGTGCTCTTTCAGAGGGTTGGTATCGACTTGATGGGCCGAATAGCCTCCTTCTGCTCTGTAGGGATTATTTGATCACCCTTTAGAGCGAATGGGGTATTTAATATTTGATATACCCATATAGCAAGTTTCCATGGTACTAATAGATTTTGGTTCTTTTAAGGGAATAAAATATTGTGCAATAAGAGCAATGATCAAAATGGACAATTTACTGAGATGTTAATGAAAATTCTGAAAGCCAGTATTAGACAAATGCATGTGTTTAGCATTTCAGATTAGGTTCTGACTATATTTATAGAGGCAGGAAATTCTGCGAAGTGTAACACCCCAAAGTCCATCCAAACATTTGAGAGTTCTTCTTGTCTCTCGAGATGAATCTGGTAGGAGACCAACGGAACTCCCTAGAAAACTAGACCTCAAGGACCTCCTCATTCTACCTGTCCGATATAAGGTCCTCAGATCCTAAAGCAGTCTGACAATATGCAGCAAGACTTGGACAAAATTCAAGCTTGGACTGATGAGTGGCAAGGAACATTTGTGTCACACACGTGTCAGGCAATTACTACCTCCAACAAGAGAATATCTAACCATCCCCCCCATGGCATTCAATGGCATTACCATCGCTGAATACCCCATAATCAACATTCACTGGATTGTCATTAACCAGAAATGGAACTAGACTCGCCAGATAAATATTATGGCTACAAGAACAGGTCAGAGGCAGGAAATTCTGCGAAGAGTAACTCCCCAAAGTCCATCCACCATTTACAGGACAGAAGTCAGCAGTGTGAGGAAATGCTCTCCACTTGCCTGGATGAGTGCAATTCCAAAAAGCTGGGGTGGATTCTCCGCCGGTGGGATTCTCCATTTTGCCGGTGCCCGGGGTTTCCCGACGGCGTGGGGCTGCCCCACAAAGAGAAACCACATTGACCGGCCGGCGTAACGGAGAATCCCGCCGGCGTGGCGGGGCGGAGAATCCAGGCCCTGATCTTTGAAAGAAAATGAGTGGACATAACTGTTCATCATATCTTGACTCTGCAGCAAATCTTACCAGGAATGGAAGATGCACTACCGTGCCAACTTGTTTAGTGATAATAAGTGTTGTCCAGTACTTTCATCGTCAAACCTTTTCTTGACGTTCTATCAAACTAAAACAAAGTCAATCACCAATCTCAATGAATTGAAAGGAAAGTGTCATGATATTCAGGTAAACATCATGGTGCAAACATACATACATATTGATGGACAGATCAACGGACCAATCAATACACGCACAACACCACAGCCAATCACAGGCAAGAGCCTACACACTATAAAACGGGGAACAAGACACTTCCTGCTCATTCCAGCAGGAGACAGCTCAGGGCACAGAGCTCACAGCAAGCCACTCAGGCACCCACCATGTGCTGAGTGCTACTCCAAGATAGTGTTAGGGATAGGTCCACAGATTCAAGAGTAATGAAAGAACCACAGTAACCAGTTTAACATTGTAAATATAGTTAGTAATAAAATTGAGTTGTACCATCCGCGACCGTGTTGGTTCGTCTGTGTAGCAGAGCACCCAACACGACAGAAAGGTTAATTTATCTTGTGGAATTCAGCAGTGATGAACAATGGGGAAGACTTTCTATTGTTCAAAATAAACTGTCCATAAAGTGTCCAGTAAAGCACGAAGACCGACCCTATTTCCAAAGCTAACCAAGTTAACAAACTGACAATAATTCTGAAGATAGATATCAGGAAGCTTTGTGGTTAGATCAACAGGTTTGTAATTCAAAAGTATCAATAGCATCAACTAGCATGGCAGCCATCTTGTTCTGCCCATCAGTCTCATTTTCCTCAATAAACTATTCCGTTTTCAGAATGTTACTTTTATGTGATCCAAAGACACTTTGCCTCCAGCAATACAATTTTAAAGTAACCAACTGCACCTTATAGTATAAAAAATATATGATTTGACTTGTGACAGAAGTCCTGTTTGTCACTGATATTTTTTATCAACTTTAAGTTGGATAAAGTTTCAGGTCTGTTAAAGACTTTTAATACTCCAAAATAAAAGATGTTTGTGACCATGCAGAGTAGTTGGCATCAGTGCCTCACCAAAGGTCAAGACGTAACAGCTATGAGAGCATTTTAGGAATTGAACTTATTGCAGGTGGCATTTTAGTTTATGGAGAAGGAGCTGGTCTGAAAAGTTTCTTCAGCAAATTTCTAAGGCGGCATGTGTGCATGAACATCTGAAGTAAAACAAGAAACTTCCTAAACAGTTTACACTAGACCCTTACATGGATAATTTGTTAACTGCTAATGGGTTAAGATTGGTTTCAAAGAGTTGCAGCCAGCTTGCCAATTCCGAAACAAAATAGATGTTCTCTCAAGTACATCTGAAAGTACATTGAACCATTGCTTCCAAAGCTTTGTCTGTATTAATCAACTTTAACAGACTGTCGAAGACATCTAGAAGATAAATGATGTAGAATGGTATTCCTCAGAGCTCCATAACCAAACTGTAACTGAAGCCAAGTAGCCGTGCGCATAAGTATTGCCGATACTGGAAACAAGGCTGTAAACTCTCATCGGACTGCATTTTTGAGTTTGGGAAACTTGGAAGAAGGACTTAGTGGCAGGCTGGATTCATATTTGTTTGTGTCTACTTCGCAGCGAAAGCTGACTGGTCGTCGGGTGGGTCGGCCTTCAGCACCAGGACACAACCAGGAGGGTGGGAGAGATCGAAGGGGTCAGTCAAGGTGAAGTAGATGGAAGGCCTTACGAGTGGGGGTATGAGAGCAGATTCAAAGTGCCACTGGGTGGGGGTTCAGGAGTTTACATCGGAAGGCCCTTTGAGCAGGGG
The DNA here is from genome assembly GCF_047496885.1 of Scyliorhinus torazame. Lineage (NCBI taxonomy): Eukaryota > Metazoa > Chordata > Chondrichthyes > Carcharhiniformes > Scyliorhinidae > Scyliorhinus > Scyliorhinus torazame. The sequence goes on from NC_092713.1 coordinate 257,405,514, forward strand.
GAAAGGGGAGATCATGGCTACGTGGTAAACCTGACCGGCCGGTTAGCTTAATTCTGAGGTTTATAGGCTCATTAAAATAATTAAATGACAAACTCAGCTTCTACAAGCCCCATCCAAACCACCACCGTCACCCCTCCCCCCCCACCCCCACCCCTGCCCCCACCTCACCCACACACACACCACCCCAACGCCACTAATGCTGGAAATGGATAGGTTGGAGTCAGGGTTCAGATTTTTAAAAAACATTCCTCCTGGGGAATTGCTGCACTATTTTTAAGGGTTAAAATTCACCATGTGGAAATCAGACAAAAGGTCACCGTTAAATCCTTAGTTTTATTTTATTCATTTCTGCTATGCCAGCATTTATTGCCCTTCCCTCATTGTCCTTCAGAAGGTGGTAGTGAGCTGCCTCCTTGAACCGTGGCATGTCGGGAGGGTGTACCAGGATTTTGACTCAGTGACAGTGAAGGAACGGTGGTATGGTTCAAAGTCAGGATAGTGAGTGATTTGGAGGGGAACTTACAAGTGGTGCTGGTCCCATGCATCTGCTGCTCCTGTCCTTCTAGGTGGTAGAGGTCGTGGGTTTGGAAGGTGATGTTGAAGGACCCTTGGTGAGTGACTTAAGTGCAGCTTATGGATGGTATATACTGTTGCCACTGTGCATCAGTGATGGAGAGAGTGAATGTTTAAGGTGGTGGAGAGAGTGCCAAACAAGCGGGTCACTTTGTTCTTGATGGTGTCAAGCTTCTTGAATGTTGTTGGAGCTGTACTCATGCAGACAAGTGGGGAGTATTCTTAACACTCCTGACTTGAGCCTTGTACATGCTGGATATACTTTGGGTAGTCAGGGGGTGAGTTAATTGCCACATAATTGCCAGCCTATCTGCACTATTAGCCGCAGTATTTATGTGGCTGGCCCAATTAAGTAAATGGTGATCCCTATGGGCCCAGTGGTAGCATCCCCAGCTCTGAGTCAGAAACTCTGGGTTTGGGTCTCACAGCAGGACTTGATAGCCATGGAAGATATGTTCATATATTCAGAACTTGGCCAAACAGGTGGATTCTCAGCCTACAAATCCTTCCAGTACACCTGGTGGCAGGCGGTAAGAGTGGGAGAGTTTCCTGGTCTACCATACTGCAGAAGGCAATTATAAACCAGTGCAGCATTTGCCAAGCATGATCATGGACCAACCCAGTGGAAGTCAATGGTTGACAACGTCCTTTAGGGTATGGTACCTGGAGGAGGTGGAGATGGTCCCCTATAACATTGACAGTGGGGGATTCTTCTTTTCTCCTCGGTATGACACCAGCCAGAGAATTTTTCTCTGGCTTCCTAGTGATCTTAGTTTTCCAACTGCTCTTTTGTGTCATGATGATCAAATGTGTCTTTGATGTCAAGAGCAGTCACTCTCACCTTACCTTGGGGTTTCTGCTCTTTTGTCCACATTTATACCAAGGTTGCAGTAACGTGCTCCTGGTGGAACCCAAACAGAATACCAGTCAGCAGATTATTGGCGAGTTGATACTGCTGGATAGCGGTGTAAACAACACTTTCCTCAGCTTGACAATTGAAAGGAGACACACAAGGCAGTATTTGGCTGGGTTAGCCCAGGTTTTGGTGGACAGGCTGTACCTGGGCAATTTTCCACTTTGTCAGGTGGATGCCAGTGTTGAGGTGCACTGGAACAGATTGGCAAGGGGGGAGCAGCTAGTTCTGGACCATAGGTGGCCCATCATCAGGCTCTGAAGCCTTTGCTGCATCCAGAGCGTTCAGCTGTTTCTTGGTATTTTATGGACTGAATCAAATTGCTTCCAGGAACCTCAGGAGGAAGCTGCGATGTTTATAATAATATTGTGCCCATCGAAGAGTCCACACGAGAGGCTAAAATAAACTGTTGTTGAACAAGAAGCTATTTAGTCCCAGTCGGGACTTCGCTGCTCTGTTTCCACTCGAGCCAAGCTTTAATACAAAGTGTCGTATGCAACGGGATTCACAGGAACACCAATTGGTCCGACCCCGTAGGTCTGGTGCATGTTATAACAAATAATATGGAAGAATAAAAGTCCCTCGGGACTTGAGCCTGTTCCTTCCAATTCCTGGTGCTTCATGAAGTTTCTCTAATTGATTTAATTGACGGACAGGTAATTAACCATGAGTAATGAGTCCAAGTAATGATTTCCTCGGATGGTGATGTCTAGCACGAGGGGACATAGCTTTAAGTTGAGGGGAGATAGATATAAGACAGATGTCAGAGGTAGGTTCTTTACTCAGAGAGTAGTAAGGGCGTGGAATGCCCTACCTGCAACAGTAGTGGTCTCACCAACACTAAGGGCATTCAAATGGTCATTAGATAGACATATGGACGATAAGGGAATAGTGTAGATGGGCTTTAGAGTGGTTTCACAGGTCGGCGCAACATCGAGGGCCGAAGGGCCTGTACTGCGCTGTAATGGTCTATAAGAAAGGAAACCTCCGAATCTTCGACGATAAACAAATGGAACTTCAGCATATCAATTTAATTATAGTGTATATTGTTCAATCTTAATTGATTATATCACTCAGATGACATTTCCAGTGTCCCGGAGAATATTTTGAAGGAAAGGAAGTAAAATTTGTTTTTATACAACAGTTTAGGCGGAATCTTGTGCCCTTTAAAAATAATTATGAGAGGGGCGGCACGGTGGTGATCACTGCTGCCTCACGGCGCTAAGGACCCAGGTTCGATCCCAGTCCCGGGTCACTGTCCGTGGGAGTTTGCACGTTCTCTCAATTTAGCCCCTTAATTGGAAAAAAATGAAATGCGTGCTTAAATTTAAAAATTAAAAAAAACCAGAAAAAAATATATAGATAATCATGGATCCCGAGCCTGTGCTTGCCAGCAGCATATATGCTGACACAATCTTAAAGGAGGCAGCCTCTTCATTGGCCACCTCTTGGGTCCACTATCCAATTAAGCAAGGCAGGTGGGTTCTTGAAACTGCAGGTCTAATCAGAAGGCCTACAGCCTTGGGAGGGTGGCAGCTCCAGCTGCAGAGGTGGGTGCTGCTACTGTATGGGGAACTGTGAGGGTGCTTCCATCTCACGGCACCACCAAAGAGGTTTATTTAATAAACAGTGGCAACCTCTGCCAGGCCATACCTGTGGAGGTCCAATCCCTCCACAGGATGACTTTTGGACAGAACTGTGACCCACTGATCCCTGCGTCTCCGGCATGGGGAGTTGTGGGAGAGCCAAAAAAGCCTCTCGGGCCCCCACCCCAGTTACCAGGCACCTGCCAGGCTTTGGCCTCAGAGGGCAACCCATCTACTGCCAGGAAGGTCTTGGTGGTGTCCCCAATCGGCCACAATTCGGCACAAACATGCATGTTGGTTACCCGCCACTGCTGGGCAGGCAGCTGCTCCCTTTCCATCCCACCTCTGACAAGATTGTGGCGGCCTCCTGTTCCACCTTCCTCTCCATCCTGCTTCCAAACCTGCCTCCCGGAACTGGGAAGATTCCACTCTAAAATGTCCTTGGGATATCACACAGCACTTCACAGCCAGTTTGTTTATTTTGAACCACATTCACTTGCTATGTGGACAATGCTGTAACCAAATTGCGAACAATAAGGTCAGAATAAATGGTGATGAGGTCAGTTAATTGATTTTGGTACTCGTTAAGGGCCAACCGGTCAATAAGATGCTGCTTTTTTCAAAAATGTAACTGGATCTTTTACATCCCCCTAAATAAGTAGGTGGGACCTCAGTTAGAGTCCCAGCAATCGCAATGAATGATTGGTTCAGGGAGAGATGGCTCATCAAAGACATCACCTTCAACAATGTGGTAGACATTCTGCAGCCTATTATAATGTGCTCAAGTCCTAGACTGATGCTTCACCCTACAGCTTTCTGAATTCAGAGGTGAGGGTGCTCCCGCTAATCCAATCTTATTTAATCATCGTTTGAATATAAAGTGCCAATCCTCAATATTATTTAAACCATATCTAACACTATCTTTATCCAGTGGAGTAACAAACATGACATTTGATGCATTGATGAGAGTTCAGTTCACATAGCTGCAGGCCATAAACATCTCTGGTCCATGGTCTTGCTTGGAGTATGCCAATTTGTATTTATTTCCTTTAATTACTCTATGCAACCTGTTCAATATTTGATGAAATGCAGGTTCTCATTAATGCTAATTTGGAGCTCCTTGATAGCTCAGACCTTTTCCTCCACAGGGGATAGATGCTGCACTGTGATTCTGTGATCCAAATATTCCACACTCTGTGCCTCAGCGAAGCATTTGCTGTGCTTCAGACATAGACCTGCCTCTGAAAATCTCTTTAACACTTGGCCCAGGTTGTTGATGTGCTCCTCGTCAGTTTTCACTGCGATCAAGATATCATCCAAATAAACTGCGACATGGGGAATCCCTTGCAGAAGATTGTCCATTGTCCTTCGAAGGACGGCTGGACTGGAAGACATCCCAAAAACAAAGACAGTTGTATTTGAACAAACACTTGTGGGTGTTGATTGTGACACACTGGGCCAGATTCTCCACTGTCGGATTCTCCGTTTCGCCGGCAGCCCGGGGATTTCCCGATGGTGTGGGGCTGCCCACAATGGGAAAACTCCATTGGCCGGCTAGCGAGATGGAGAATCCCGCCCACTGTTTGGAGTCCTCATCTAACAAGAGCTACTGGTAGGCCTGATTAATGTCAGTTGTAAAACATCTTGCGTCCTGCAAGGGTTAAGAACAGATCTTCTAACCTCAGCAACGAGTAAGTATCCAGCTTTGAAACCTGATTAATGGTAAGTTTGTGCACAGTACCATCATGTTTTAGAACAGGAACAATTGGAGCTGCCCAACCTGGAAACTGATTGGGCTTAATAATTCCTAGACTTTGCAGCCGCTCCAACTTCTCCTCCACTTTGCCTTGGCGTAAGGTACAGTCCTTGGTTTGAAAAAGCAAGGAGTAGCCCGAGGATCTACAAACAACTTAACTGTAGTGCCACCTAATGTACCCAGTTTGTCTTTGAAAATCTCAGGATATTTCTGAATGAAATCCTCTGTCACTTGTGTGTGCTTTATCTCACCCCAGATCATCTGAACTTTCCTGAGCCAGTCACGCCCGAGTAGACTAGGCATGTGGCCTTTTATTACCAGGATCTGCGCTTTTCATTCTTGGCTGTTATACACAATGTCCACCTCTAGCACTCCAAGTAATGGAATAGTCTTGCTGGTGTACTCCTGAAGGTTGATCCCTGCCTGAGTAAGGGCTGGTGCCTGCTTAGATCCCCAAATCTTCCGGAGGGTTTCTTCACTGATGACAGATGCAGAAGCACCTGTGTCCACCTCCATCTTAATTTTCTGTCCATCGACCTCCACTGTAGTGAGATAGGCTCCACATGCGCCTCACTCAGATTAAATCCGTATTTTGATAGAAATGTTCAAAATCCTGAGGGTTCTCGACAGAGTAGGTGGGGAGAAACTATTTCCACTGGCAGAATGTTGAGAACCACAGGGCACAAATTTGAGATGATTGCACAAAGAAGCAAGAGAGTGACAGGAGATAAAGAAAATAGTGAAGCAAGTAGGGGAGAGTGCGGTGAAGGCAGATTCAGCCACAGTGTCCATAAAGGAAGGGGCGAAGCCCCTGACGTGAGAAAATCTGCTGGGCTACAGGGAAAGTCTTTTTTAGTCTTGCAGAGAGCTGGTACGGACATGATGAACAGGAATGGTTTTGTTCTGTGCTGTTAACATTCTGTGATTCTCTTTGTCTCCTTCCAATCAACGACCAATGCTGCCACTGCTTCGATGTGCAGTAGTTTCTTGCCCAGAAGAAATGCTCTGCTTAGTTTTTGAACATGGAAGAAGGGTTTAGTTTGTCAGCGTTTGAGCATATATTTAATTTTAATAATTTTAAATATTCTCATCTGAAATTCTGTACTTATTAGAAAAAAACAGCACCGCTTTCTTCTGCAATTAAATGAATGTTCACAGTACCTGGTAATGAAACCTGGTAACACTGATCCCACTGCAAATCAATTATTCATCTATATTTGTATAATTCACCTCATCTGCAAAGCCCACATCAATCTCCCACCTGAATCCAGTGGAACACGAGCTTCCGATGGCAGGAGGCAGGGGGAAAAGGGATTTTGTGCAACAGGAGGTCATAAACAGGGATTAAGGAACAGTCACAGCAAGTTAAGTAAACAGTAGAGCAAGGGTTCCAACAGGGAAATGGGTCCTGGGACTCTGCCCAGAAGGAGTCTTAAAACCATCCCCCCCCCCCCCCCCCACAGTTTTTGCCCACACCGTCTGACAGGTTGTCTTAGTGGTAAAGCTACAAGGGCTTTCCTCACAGGCCATGTGTTTGAATTGCAATTGGGGGCCTTTGCTTTCTTGAAAAGGCAAGTACTCCAGTCCAGCTAGTTTTTATGTACCGCATTAGAATTCTTTTACTGTTTTGTCTTTTGGACATTTGGGGTTTCATTATTTTTATTTTTCTCAGAAACAACAGAAAGCCTGTTAGTTGGAGAGAGAAAAAAAAATGAACTTTTTTTGCAGTAATAAATAAGGCATTGGAACTAGGTGTGACTGACCATCTGTCAAGCAACAGATCAGGTCAATCCTGCTACAACTAATTGTGAATGGTGATGGACAATTAAACAACTAACAGGAGGAGGCAGCTCCATGAACAATCATTCAACAATTTTAGAGCCCAGCAAGTGAGTGCAAAAGACAAAGAAGTGTTTGCAACCATTTTCAGCCAGAAAATGGTTGTGGTTATTGAGGCCAATCATCTCAGCTCCAGGTCATGGCCGTCGGGGTTTCTCAAGGCAGTGCTCAGGCTGTAGCTTTTTCAACTCCTTCATTCAAGATTGCTCTTCATCATAAGGTTATACATGTGGACATTCGCTGATGATTGTACAGTTTTCCTTTCTATTCTCAGCATTTGTAAAGTGCTATTATGCATTCAAAACTAAAGCAAACAATGGGCGGGATTCTCCGACCACCCGCCAAGTCGGAGAATCGCCGGGGGTGGGGGGGCGGTGTGAGTCCCGCTCCGCCGATCCGACGCCGGCTGCCGAATTCTCCACCGTCGGTTTTCGGGCGGGGATCACGCCTCGCCGGTTGGGGGCCGTTGGCAGCGGCCTCGCCGGCAATTCTCCGGGCCTCGATGGGCCAAGCGGCCGCCCGTTTTTGGCCAGACTCGCTGGCGTGAAATGAACATGGTCCCACACGGCGGGACCTGGCTGGGAGGCCGTCTAATGGAGTCCTCGGGGGGGGGGGGGCGCTGGGGGATCCGCGGTGGCCTGGCCCGCGATCAGGGCCCACCGATCTGCGGGCGGGCCTGTGCCGTGGGGGCACTCCTTCTTCCGCGCTGGCCTCTGTAGGGCTCCGCAATGGCCGGCGCGGAGAAAAAACCCCCTGCGCATGCACCAGAACACGCCGGCGGTTCTGCGCATGCGTGCGACCACGGCGGCCTGTCGCCGCCGGTTGACGCGGCGCCAACCCCTCTGGCGCCGGCCTAGACCCCGGAAGTGCGAAGTATTCCGCAACTTCCGGGTGGCCCGACGCCAGAGTGGTTCACGCCATTCTTGGCGCCGCGGTGAGCCATCGTGCCAAGTGTGGGAGAATCCCGTCCAATGTTTGGGAACTCTCTCATGATCAGAAGTGGTATAAATGCTTTAATTTTGAAAAATTAAAAATAAAATCGGTCTTTCACTTATAGGGAAAAAAACTGCTCCTGGGCTGTTTTGATTGATAGGTCATCTGATGTAGCTTAGAAGTAACCTCACCATCTCTGTTTATTTTGATAGGCTCCATTGTTTGGAGTTGTGGAGTTTGTTTTGACAGCTGAATCAATTATAGATGCTTGGCTAGGTTTCAAAAGCCAAACAACTACAAGTTTCAATATAGGGTTGTGTACACAGTTTGAATTACATATCCAAGAGGCTATTAAAGGATTATCTGTCTTTGATGTGGTTACTGAATAGATTTTTTTTTCACAATTGAATGAGCACTGATGGGCATGTACATTTTTTTCATTGGGTCTAGTTTTTTAGCGGCATGAATCATCGTGGGTTTTTTTACTGACAGTTCTATTACATTGCTAGAGGTGTACTTTTCCATGTCAATTTCAAAGAATTCCCTTTGCAATTACTGAGGAGCTATATGGCGGATATCAGTGCGTGGCTATAGAGGCAACATAGAGGTGACATGGGAAATATGAGGGCAAGAGGGAGGTGTGGGGAATATGAGAAGACATAAAGGCCATGTGGAGGCAAGGGGTGGGCTGAAGGTGAGAGTTAAGGGATTTAAGAATTTTGTGGTGAGCTGGGCCGATGTCCCACAGAACTGAGGCAGGCCTTCTAACCAGCCCGCCTTGGCACACACATTCCTCGGACACTGCGTTGGGAGTCATAAAACCTGAACCCTGCCTGCCCACCTCTCCAGGAGCTGAAAATATGGAGGCTATGGGCAAAGGGACAGGCTCAGGTTTCTGAAGTTGTGAACTGGTCTGACTCATGTTTCCAGAACACAATACTAAAAATCCAATCCATATAAATCATGTGAAACGGAAGGAGGCCATTTGGCCCATCGTGACTGTGATGATTTTTTTGCACACTCCTTTGCTATTTATATAGATCTTTATTTCACTCTGTGCACTTCTAAAATCGATAAGCAACAAAGATCATTTCATGGCTCCTAGAATTTAGCCTTGCAACTCCAAATTATTTTGCAGTCCTGAATGATCAGAATGTTTAATTACCTTGCATGATTAATTCTGGGCATTCAATGGAGTTTTTCAATAGCTGCACAGATTCTAGGTGGTGCCGGTACATAGTACAGTCAGAGCAACTGTTCTTTCACATTGATTTTTGTTGTTTATTTTCGCTCTTGCATAATACCGTGTTTCAGAAATTATCACAGACAATTAAATGCAGTCTCTTTGTCTAATTGTCATAATTGTTGTTTCTTGTTTGGATTTAGTTTATTGCACATCAGGGAGATACAAGCAGTTGTGCCACATCATGCAGAGGCTCAATTCGAGGAGACAAACCAAATTTAAATTGTTCTGTTGAAGGGCAGAAAATTCTGTATGAATGCATTGCTAAATCACAACAAAAAAATGATTCGAAAGTCATTGCGAAGCTGTTAATAGCTTAACTGGGTGAGCTAGCTAATCACAGTATTTTGAAATAGAAGAAATGCAAGGATTTTAAGTGAACCCAAGTGCAAATGATAATGCAAAATTCTCCTAAGAAACTGGGATAATGAAGCTTTCAAGGATCTTTTCAAGGTAGCTCTATCAGCTGGCTGCACATGCTAGTTTTTAATTATGCAGCTGGGAATGGTTAATATTATTCAGCTCTGGTAACATTCCTTCATGGAGATTGAGGCTCATGATTCACAAGAATTAATCTTACTTGAAGAAAATCAACCTTTGGCGCCAGTGTCAGGAAACAACGAGAGGCACCCTTTGTGGAAATGTCACAAAGTACTTTAAATGTTTAAAATAATTGCTTAAACTGGCAGGATCAAACCTCTCTGTAAATTATTTATCCAGTTGACAATGTAGATAAAAATGATCTTGGTATTTTCTTTCCTAAATACCGGTTTCCTGATAACAGTATTCAATTAAATGACACAGTGAACATAGGAACACAGAACTGCATTAATTCTGCATAGTTTTCATCCATTCTACATCCATTAAATAACCTGCCCTTGGATATAAAGCACTGCAGACAGATAAAGTACTGACTCAAGATTATAGAATATGTAAGCCAATGATTGTTGAGGATTTTGCACAATAGGCTTTGTCGCCAAGAAAACTAAATTAAGATGGTCTTGAATGGCATCTTCATGCAACAAGACTACTTGAGGAATGATTAGGAGCAGCTTTTGACGTTTTTCAGAAAAAAGCAAGAAGCGATAATTATAATGATAAAGGTTAGAAAAAGCTCTCCTGTTAAAAATAATAAATCACAAGTCAACCATCTGCAAACTGGAGATAGCCTTTGTATCCCAGTCGCACTACAATTAAAAATAAAATGCAACATGTATTCATGAATAAATAATGGTATATTTAACAGTTACCATTTATGAGCCTTTGCTGCACAAGCATCAACCTCTTAGAATTCTATCCTTGACACAATGAGTTTAACTTCAGATTTAAATGTCAATGTGGCCTTTCGTGGCTATGCTGTGTTAAAATAATTTATAACGATGAAACTATTAAATTCTTCTGAAGAAATACTAGTTATTTCTTCATAAGCAGGTTTTAGGGTAATGAATATACATTTTCCATTCATAACAAAGGATTTACTGTCACACAGAAATGAAAAAAATATGAATTAAAGTTTATATGCAATGCATTTCTCGCACAATCGGGATTGCAAAGCATAGGTTTCTAGGTCTACAGTGCTGGTACAAAATGTAATGTTTGATGCAGTGCAAAATGCTCCATACACTGGTAATGCCCTAGCCTAATGTTTATTTGAATCTCATTTTGTAAATTATTATTAATTAGATATGCATTCCCTATTTCATTACATCCATAGGCAAACCAGTCCACTAATTCATTCCTGACACTTTTTTACTAGCATAGAGCAAGGTTTCTCGACCAGCGATCCACAGCCCACTGGAGGTCCACAAGAAAAGGGTTCGCCTATGTGTAGGCATGGCTAATGCTTGTTTTCCCCAATGAAATTTGGCAGCACTCAGTCTCAAATCGGTACAGCTCCATTGTGTGCATGCAGTATGCGCAGGTCGCTGGAAAGTGGGTGGTGATATGGAAACCATCAGAAGCAGCACAATGTTTGAAAAAGGTAAGTATTTATAAAAGCAGAAAGTGGGTGGTGATTTGGAAACCATCAGAAGCAGCACAATGTTTGAAAAAGGTAAGTAGTTATAAAAGCAGCATGTAGGGACAAAGGACACATCTGGAAGCAGATGGCAGAGCACGAGGAAAGCCCAGCAACCACCTGGAGACAGTAAGGATAGTGACTGCTAGGTTAAGTCCCAGTACCCTTCTTGGGTTGGGTGGGAGGGGGTGGGTGTTTGATGGAAATTGAGGTTGGGGGGTTTATGCTTCACTCACCATTCAGGTGGGGGCTGGCATGTTTTTAATACACATTTTGATTCTTGAGATGCATTTATGACCATCCCCAGTTAGTGGGTATTTAATGCATGCTGAAAGTATTTGAATTAATATCTTCTCTCTTTATGGAAATGAAATAGTTACTTGAGCAGGAACAAGATAAAGAACAAGGGCAGGAAATAGAAAATGTACACGCACATATTTGGGGATGGAAAATAGCCTAGTAAAGAGAAACCTGCACATTTGAAAGCTCGTCAGGATCAGAAGGCTGACTGGGAAAAAGTTACCGAATTTATATAGTTAATTAGCATTCACCAAATGACTTTGCAATAGTACATTCAGTGCAATCAAAGCTGTGCACAGACTTTTTGTCCCAGTATCATTGCACAAGGGTAATGCGTATTTTGTTTCTGGTACATCAAAAGTAGTTAATGAAAATAATATAAACCCAGAATCAATGATAGGGTGAAGTGGAATTGTATTCAGAATCCAAACTGGTTCATTTCAGATGGTTGATCAATTTTTATCCAATTTAAATCATTTTGGATATAAATGTCAGCGGGGCTCAATTTTAACTTGTCCCATTGAGCAAAAAGTTGGCCATAGCAAACTGACCATCCGTTACACCCAACCAAATATCTTTTCCATTGCAATAAATCTGCATATAACAAGATCTCACAATGGAATAGTTAATTTGTTTTGCCAATGTTCATTCAGGGATAAATGTTGGCAGTGGGTGAACTCTCTTGTTTTTCCTCTTGTAGTTCCATGGTATTGTTTACATCTGTGTAAACAAACATCTGTTTGTGTCAAAGATATCGTCAGTGGAACACTAAAGTAATTTAACCGCTTCAGTCCTTAACTGGCTGTCGAACCCTTAAACCTCTGACTCAGACAAGAATACTACAGCCAAGCCAAGCTGACACATTTGTGTGCAAAGCTACTTACCCAATTAAAAATCCTGCTGACATGCTTGTTAACAGTCCATTGTTGCAGACAGCATTTAAAAGGAAACCCCAAAGATGAGAGGCAATTACTGTGTCCCAAACCCAGATATTGTTTCTTTAAAAAAGTGGCATTCTAAATAAATTCCACAGTTTGAATGGAACAAATTTAGCCATTTAGAAACAAAAAGTTAAACGCATCATTTAAATAGTTTCATTTGACAATGCACCAGAAGCTTTTTGCTACGACTCGGCATATGCAAATAAAAATGTTTGGAATAATTTGATCTCTATTTAACATAGAAACACACCATTAAAATTGATCAACCATGTGAAGGTACCATGTAAGTCAACTTAAAGATCATTGCTCGTTTGAAATTTGAGCCTTTACAAATCATTTCTATTGGCATTTTTCCAAGCTTTGGTTAGTTATGCAGTAATTTTAATGAATAGTCATGGCAGGCAGCCAGTACCTTATTTGAAGTCATTAGTAGATTCAAGAGATAGCAGTAGGTAACATAATCTTTCTGCACCTTACATACCAACACTCAGTCCTGCAAATGCAGGCTGGCATAGAAAGTGCAAATTTTTTGTCTGTAGGTATTCTGTGTGTTAGGTTCTTTGCACTAATAACTGTTACAGCTTTATTTTCTAAGGATTTTACAAGGTATTATTCTCAGTGAATATATTTTATATTATAAAATATTATTTGTACTGTCTTTGAAGAGGATTTCTGAAAGTTAACTATGGTAGCTAATTTTCCCCAAAATTGACGAAGGGCTCGATTCAACTAATTGTCCCATAACGAGCGTGTTTAGCCACGTGTTTCCCGGCGTTCACAGCATCGAGAAACACATGGCTATTCAACCCGACCCGCGTTGTACAAGGGGCATCAGCGGGGCACATGCGGCCGAGGCTGCACATAATCCCGTTTTGTACACTGAGGAACTCCGCTCGCGGGAACGCCCCAGTGTAGGGAAAGATTTTAAATTGGCGTCTTAATCTCCGAGGCCCCGAAGCGCTCCCATATGCGAACCCTCCCCCCCCAAACCCCCCTTAATTCTTCCTTCCTCTCTGACCCTCCCTTCCCCCCACCCCCCGCCCCACCATGGTGACCCACACATGCGGCTAGCGATGTCCTCTCTTTGTCTCCGGAGGAGAAGGTCTCCCACAACCGTCGAGAGAGGGCCCAGACTGGTGGCGGCATGAATCCTCACCACCTTCGAGGAATGGGCCCTGGAGGTTACGGGGTGGCCAAGAGCAGAGCAGTCACCAACATGGAGGTTTGCGCAAGCCGCAGAGGTGAGGATCCACTGACCCCATCCAGATGACCTGTCAAACATGAGTTGTTAATGCCATGCAGACTGACGTAGCCCTCCCACTGACCACGTGTTCATTCTCCCGCAGGACCTCCAACTGGTGGTGTTGGCCCATCGGGGGTGGTACTTGCCCTGGTGTACAGCCTGGTGCACAACGTCAGCAGCATTGTTGGAGGTGTCCAAGGAGTCGCGCAGTCTGTGACGGCCATAGCTGAGGGCCTCGGTAGACAGTACGACTTGATGGGGGACGTGACCTAGTATCAGGCGGAGCTTGATGAAGTACTGCGCGACATGCCTCATTCTCAGGTGGGATTGGCCGAGGTGCTACGGAGCTTGTCCCAGTTGCAGGTGGGATTGCTGAAGCACAGTCGAGCATGGCCCAATCACTGAGGAGCATCGCCGAGGGTGTCGACACCATGGTGCTGACATTGAGGAGCCGCCAGGGCTGGCAGAGCCAAATGACGCAGGGACAGCTGGGGCTCGATCCAGCTGGCCCTCCATTCCAAGGTGAACCCTAGGGCTCTATGGGCACCGAAGAGGAGGAGGGGGCATGGGTGCCAACCCGAACCCATCCCACGGAATGGCGACGGTGGCCACCAGCTCCCCTGAGTTCCACCCCTCTGAGGAAGCTGCATCTCGCAGCCAGCACCCGGAAACAGGGTGGCACAGCTGTACCGCTGGCAAGTGCGCCAGGGAGCTCCAGCCCTAGAGCCACCAGAGGACGCCCACCAGTGGCATCATAAGCCATGGACACTAGGCAGCAGGCTGCCTCCAGCTCTGATGTGCATTTTGGGGAAACATGTAGACGCAGCGGTAGAGCAAGGTAGGCTAAGCAGGTCGGGGATCACTGAGAGGACACTAGGTGGGCGGGGGAGGGAAGGGAGTAGATCGGGGGTAAGGAGTGGAGTGAGTGTCGGGGAGGGGAGAGGGAGGGAGAAGGTGGGGAGAGCGGAAGGCACTAGCAGGAGAGTGGGACAGTGGTGTACTTTGTAAGCGACAAATTTATGAACCCTCACCACAACCAGTATGACGCCGCTGGATCTTTATTCCGCGATGCGGGCCGACCACCAATCCCATGCCCCATCCCCCCCGACATGGCCTCCCCCCGGCACCAGCCCCACCCGGCACTCTCTGCCCACGTATACACAGCAGCAGCGGGGGAGGCCTGCTCACCTGACCCCACATCCTGCACCCCAGACAGCAGAACACAGAGTTGCAATTCCCCGGCCGCGTACATGCCCTGGGTTAGAACGTAGAACATACAGTGCAGAAGGCCATTTGGCCCATCGAGTCTGCACCGACCCACTTAAGCCCTCAGTTCCACCCTATCCCCGTAACCCAATAACCCCTCCCAACCTTTTTGGTCACTAAGGGCAATTTATCATGGCCAATCCACCTAACCTGCCCGTCTTTGGACTGTGGGAGGAAACCGGAGCACCTGGAGGAAACCCACGCAGACACGGGGAGAACGTGCAGACTCCGCACAGACAGTGACCCAGCAGGGAATCGAACCTGTGGCCCTGGCGCTGTGAAGCCACAGTGCTAGCCACTTGTCCTACCATGCTGCGTGTTCGGATGTTGGTTGCTGCGTCTGTGGTGTTGTTTCCTGCAGTGTTCAAGCACAGTATCCAGGCACCTTGGTCTGATTGGGATGCTAGGCAATAAACCCCACATGCTACATGGCACAGCCACCCACTGGAATCCACTTGGAATGTGTGAAGTGCTCACTTAACTACGGTTGCCATTTCCCAGTTAGCAATAGCCTTCAGCCGCACGGTCAGAGGCCTTGGCGATCAGTGGGAGTTATGGATCGTCAGTGGGTCAGACAGGCAGGGACTAAGGTTGCCTCAGGAACATGGAGGATCCGCACATGGGTGCCCCCCTGCCCCACGCAGCAAAGAGCCCCCCCCCAGCTCTGGTACCCACAGCCCCCCATCCCTCCATCCCCCATGCTGGTCCACCCCCCACTCCAAACAAGGCTGGACCCCTGGATGTCCCCACAACACCCCTCCGAGCACAGGGGCAGCAAGCCCAGCACTCCGGTGCTCTTTGCCTATGAGCAAAGATGGCTACTCATCTTCTCATGACCACACAGCAGCCCTTCCGCCAGGTTCACATTTTTCAAAAGGAGTACTAATCGGTGCTAGCGTGACCACTTGCTGGGGTGGCGGTTGGATCATGGGAGGCCGTTAGATATGGGGTGACCCCTGTTAATTCTAAAGAAATCGGTCTTAAGTGGTGATTATTGGTTTCTTGCCATGCTACGGCAGGATCCCGATTTCATCAATGGAAGCGGGCCAGTTGAATCGTGAACGGTTTGGTGCCTGGTGCGGATCTCGTTTTTGGCCTCTCTTACTAATCACTGGCCTCATCACGCTCTCGCTCTCGCACAACGAGGCCACTGAATCGCACCCACAGTCATATTTTTGGAGCTTGGGGAGCTTCGCAGAGGAAAATCCCACACAGAAGCTGTTCTGTAGTGGGTAACTAAAGACGCCGACAAGATTGGCTCCTCAGAGATCAGGGCGCCAATTTTAAAGGGTGCCCAGATCTTAAAGCGAGTTTGAGGGTCCCCACACCGCCCACTCACGGACACCGCGATCCCCCCCCCCCGCCCCCTTAGACATGGGCAACACCCCCAAACCTCAAACCTGGAGGGGCAACTTCTCCCCATCACTGAATGTTTGGCAGGGTGCCAGGTTGGCACTGCCCAGGTGCAACCACCCAGGGGCTCCAATGGCTTCTGAGCCCCCCCGGCATAACCATCAAAATTGGTTTCCATTTCTGGAGACTAGTACTCAGGCCGGTGAATTTACGGAGCCGGAGACTGTGGCCTCGAATGGGCTGTGTATGTTTAAATGAGCATAATGCCTTATTTAATTATGCTTATCTGGATAACGTCCAATGAGGGCATGACCCAGATCGCTTCGGGCTTAGCAGGTCGGGGGCATTACTCGGCGCCTGGCATGAAACCCGTTTTTGGCCTTTCCCGCTATGCCCCCAGCGGAACAGGTTTGGAGCCGTGTTGCAACACGGTGAGAAAATATCGCTCCCAGTGTTTCTGAAGCTTTCATTTGCTAATTTTATCTGTTTGTGAATGGAGTTCTGTTGTATAATCTTCAGCTATGTTACTCAGTAAACCTTTGAAATGAAATGAAAATCGCTTATTGTCACAAGTAGGCTTCAAATGACGTTACTGTGAAAAGCCCCTAGTCGCCACATTCCGGCGCCTGTTCGGGGAGGCTGGTACGGGAATTGAACCGTGCTGCTGGCCCGCCTTGCTCTGCTTTAAAAGCCAGCTATTTAGCCCAGTGTGCTAAACCAGCCCCTGCAAGAGGTATTTGGTTCAAACGCCACAGTTATCAATACACCAATCTGCTACACTTGCACCCCTCCCATTGTGAGCCCCTGTGGGTAATTTCTGCATAGAGAACAAGGAATTCTGGGGAAAAAAGCACCATGAAAACCACAACCAGTACTAATACTGGCCTTACATTATTCGGAGCCCTTCCACTTCCTAGGAATGCATCAGCCTCATAATAACATTCCTTTGATTTCTCTCCCTGGAGGACCAGAAAAGGAGAAGGAACAATTCTAACTTCCAGCCCTCTCAACACCCCAAAGCAGGAAAGGCTGTGAATGAAGGCAGACAAATATATGAAACAGGAACTCCGGCAGGATCCATAAATCCTACCCTATAGCGATATACTGCCAGGGACACAGTATTGAAACACATACAAATCTAATGAAAAACACTTTCAGTAACAGTAATAAAATAAATCAGGATTTTCTCCTGGTGCACACTGTTCCTGTTGCCAACTAATTATTTTTCTGCAGTTAGTTGTGTTTAGTTGCTTTATAAGGCTTAACTGGTTTCAGTTCATTTCCAAAAGTATGTGACATCCTTCATGGAAAGACTCGGTTATGGTTTGAATTTACAAGATTAATATCTGAATACTGACCTGGAAATCACAACTCAAAATAACACTCTGGCTCAATCATAATCTTATAATCTTTAGAGAAAGAAACATAATTGTCCACTTCACATGTTGTCCAGCAAAGTTACTGAGACTCCTGTATTATAATTCAAAAACCTTTTTTTAAATGGTGAAATAATTTAGACTTTTTTGTGAGCGGCACTTTGCCTCCCTGTAGGCATCAACTCTGTAGAAGTTGTTATCTTTTGGGTATACTGCCTGGGGGCGGGGCGGGTGGGGCGGTAGTTTTCTTCCTAGTAATACCTATTGAAAGTATGGTTATGCCTTGCATACAATTACATGACCATAATCAAAAGGATTCGAAAATCATGTGTAGATTGTGTCAATACAAGCCCCATCACCCTGGAGTGATGTTACACAAACCCTGGAAGGGGGAACAGAATGGTTGGCAAGGAGGCAGTATGATGGAGGGGAGGGATTGGGGCGAAGGAGGGAAATTAGAGGGGGGAGGGGGAATGGGGGGGGGGAGGGAGGGAAATCAGAGGGAGGGAGAGAGGGAGGAAAATGGGACGTGCTGAGCTGATGGGTCTCCCTGGTCCTCCTCGCATGTTGCCACCGCCTGTCCTCCATCCTCCTCGGGCTCGTCCTCCAGCGCTTCCTGGACCACAACCTCATCAGACGAGGCTGCATGTCTCGCGTCCTCCTCCAGCATATCGCCCCACTGTTATGTCAGATTGTGGAGGGCACAGCACAATACAGCAAAGTGGGAGACCTCTGAGGGGAGTTCTGTTGGGCACCACCAGGACGGGTCCGGCATCGGAACCACATATTCAGCAGGCCGGTGCACCACTCAACGATAGCACAGGTGGCAAAATGTGCCTCATTAAAACGGGTCTCCACCTCAGTCTCAGGCCTCTGCACCGGTGTCATCAGCCATGTACTCAGCGGGTATCCCTTGTCCCCCATGTGCCAAACCATCATCATTGGGCTGGCACTCTAAAACACCGGGCATTTCCGAGTGCCCCGCAGCTAACATGCAAGCTCCCTGGGTAGCGGGCATACACGTGCATGATTCGGAGGTGGTGGTCGCACCCGATCTAAACATTCATGGAGTGTTCCCCTTTGTGTTAATATAGACCACTTCCTGAAACCCTCGCAGGGCAACATGCGTGCCATCGATTGACCCATGGACCTGTGGCATCTTGGCAATGGTAGCAAATCCTGCAGCCCTGGCATCCTTTTTGGGGCCTGGTCCAGCTGGAAGTAGATATAGTTATAGCATCCGTAACCTCCCAGACGTACCTGTGGGCTGGAAATTGTGTTATGCCACACAGGTCCCCACTTGAGCCCTGGAATGACCCGGTGGCATAAACGTTCAGGGCCGCAGTGAGCTTCACTGCCACCAGGAGCAGTGTTCTCCTCCTCCATGGGGTGCCAATTTCACGAGGATGGGACACAGGTGCCATACGGTCACATTGCTGCGACAGTGTCTTCTGCAGCACATGGTGCCCGTCAGCTCATTAAGCGAGCATCGACGCCTGTCCACCTTGGGTCGTCGCTGGCCTTCCCTCCTGGGTTACTCCTCAGCCTGATAGGTGGCAGTTTCTTCAGGGTGTGTGGCGCCCCCCTGCACATGGCTCCAGCCTCTGTTGGCCCTGCTGCCGTCTCTGGTGTCTGCCCACCTCAGCTGCCACCAGCAATGTATGGGCAGCCTCAGCAGGATTGATTCCACCAGACACAGTTTTATCTGTAAGGAATTGGAGTAGAGAGACCGACAATCAGTTAGGGCTTTCACCCCAGGACCTCAAATCCTCCAGGCCTCCCCCACCCTTACGTGTCCCACCTTCTATCAGAGTGCCAAGCAATGAGACAGCTGTGCTGGAAAACCTTGCCCTGCATGCTCATCCCCAGCCACATTAGGAGCCGCTACACCCCAGACTTCTGCCGGGAACATTAGGGAGGCCGTGCTCAGCTGCCCTCCGCTGATCCACACACTTAGCCTTTGGTCGCGAGAGGACCCATAGTGTTGAAGCCCAGCTCTTTAGTGTTTGATTTTTGGCAGCTGCCTCAAATGTACTGATGCTCCTCAAGGTCAGGCACTCTGTTCGGCATCAAAGTTCGCTGGACATGCTATACACTAATCATCTTCTGAGACATGGCACGTGTGCCATCGAGGAGGGACTTGAGAGTTGAGGAGAGAGAAGTGCTATCACAACTAACAAGGCTTTATTCCTAATTTTAAATAGCCTTCAGCTGTGAAGCTAGAGGCTGCTCACAGTCAAAGGGAGTGAAAATTAATTTCAGGATAGAAACCGCAGCAGGGATCTGTCCTGGAAGAGTTTGGTAGGACAGAGAGACTGCAGCTGTGGTTGACCCTGTTATGGGTCCCAACTATATTTAAAGATGGCTTTAAGGCCTCACAGATGCAAAGCACTCCCCAGGGGCAACACCAAACCAAGCCCAACCCCCGGAGGGGTCCCTCACCCCCTCAAGAGCACTGGGTGCTATTGAGCTGCATGCAGGAAAATGGAAATGGCTACTCAACTCTTGACATCCCCTCAGTGGCCATTGCGCCAGCTTTTGAAAAGAAATACGAAACAACACCTGTGTGACTTCCCGCTGGCCAGAAGGGAAATTCCCGGGAGGCCGCTGCATTCGACTTCAATCTCGTTAATGAGAGTTAACGATATTCGCGCCATTTTTGGGAGAGATCCAGAACTCGCCATTGGGAGCGGGTCGGGTGAATCGCAAAATGGTTAACTTCCGCCACAAATCCCGATTTTGACCTTTCCCGCATTCATGCCGGATGCGACACGGTGTTTGAATCTCGCCCAGGATCTCTAGTTCCTCTTCAACGTCAAAATCCAGCTTGCTCATCAACACTTTCAATCTCTGTCTTTTTTTCAGATCTATTTTCGGATAATCCGGAGCAAGATTTACTAAGGTGAGAGATCAAAGCAATTGTTCTATAATATGGGCAGTTTCCGGTGACCTTACTTGGATTGGATTTGTTTATTGTCACGTGTACCGAGGTACAGTGAAAAGTATTTTTCTGCGAGCAGCTCAACAGATCATTAAGTACATGAGAAGAAAAGGGAATAAAAGAAAATACATAATAGGGCAACATAACATATACAATGTAACTACATAAGCACCGGCATCGGATGAAGCATACAGGGTGTAGTGTTAATGAAATCAGTCCATAAGAGGGTCATTTAGGAGTCTGGTGACAGTGGGAAAGAAGCTGTTTTTGAGTCTGTTCGTGCGTGTTCTCAGACTTCTGTATCTCCTGCCCGATGGAAGACGTTGGAAGAGTGAGTAAGCCGGGTGGGAGGGATCTTTGATTATACTTTGGCAACGGAATTAAGGTAGAGACAGTCCAGTCCTCCGGCCAATTGCCAATCTCCCATAATACCATACATATTCTGACCATCCGGTCTACTACCGATTCTCCTCCCACATTAAGTAATTCTGCCAGTATATAATCCGGCCCGTCTGATGAACGCCTTGCTGTCCCTCAGCTTAAAGTGGAAGAGACCTAGATTCAGCTTGGCCATCAGTTCTGACTCACCATCATCCTTGTCAAGGTCCTTATAGAACTCTCATAATTCTGCAGTGTTTACTTCTGCTTCGGTTTCATTCTTCCCTGAAGCTGACTGAATGTGATACACGCGGGGTGGAAACTTTCATGTAATTGACCAAACTGTTGGACGAAGACCTCAAAAATCCAAATATAATACAGTCAACAACAAGTGAACCTCAACTTCTGAATACCCCCTCTGGAATTCATGTCCTTTATGCAACAACCAACAGAGACTATTGGCCGAATCATAAATAGATGCAGAGGCGATGGACGTGATTGCAACTTTACAGTGTCAGAGCTAGCCGACAGAATAATCAAGCTCATGATTGTATCTATACCCAAATGAGTTCCAAACACATCACTTGTACCAATCCAAAGATTATAGAGTGGAAGCACTATTGCAAAACGGATGCAATTATGAAGGCAAACAATTGGTTAGACGGAGTCCTCAGGCTGTGTGTAATTTGTCCACCATTGGCATGGCTGACATGATTGGCAATGTAGGCAAGCCTAGTAGGCAGTCTGGTGATGAGGCTTCATACATACACACAGAATATTCCCACTTTTTAACAATATGGGCAAGGCACGTGGCAGCAGAGGACACTAGAAGCCCCAATGCAGAAAACGAGAGCTGTAACAAATGCTTTTGAGGCCCCGAAGAGCCACAAACAGAAGCCAGGCAGATACAGCACTCCAATCAACCAAGGGCACGCAACAGACATTGTCGAAATGAGATCCACAAAATGTCCAACTAAGCTATATGGTCAGATGATTGGGATAACCAGATTATCATTCCAAAAGAATCAGCTGACATTCCACATGATAAACAGCAAAAAATGTACTGGCACAGTGCCCCCACGGTGCCCCCACGGTGAGATGGCCCGTGATCGAGGCCCACCAATCCGCGGGTGGGCCTGTGCCGTCGGGGTACTCTTTCCCTCCGCGCCGGCTGCTGTCAACCTCCGCCATGGCCGGCGCGGAGAAGAACCCCCCTGCGCAAGCGCTGGATTGACGCCAGCACACGCTGGCGCTCCCGCGCATACGCCAACTCGCGCCGGCCGGCGGAGGCCCTTCGCCACCAGTTGGCGCGGCACCAAGCCGTTCCGTGCCGACTGGCGTGGCGCCAACCCCACCGGCGCCGGCCTAGCCCCTGAAGGTGCGGAATCTTCCGGGCTGCCCGTCACCGGAGTGGTTCACGCCGCTCCTCGGCGTCGATACGGCCTGCCCCGCTGGGTAGGGGAGAATCCCGCCCTAGGTGTTTTTTTCTCAGAATTATTTATTATTTTCAATTGCAGTGCAACTCCGGCTCAAGTGGGGCTGGAATTGACCGCACACTAGCCTAGGGGGTCGTAACAATATACACATTGGAGTGGCAAATTACTCAACCAACCACTGCCATACTCACTGCATACAATGGCTCAGAGATTCCATCCCTGGGATCCATTACACTCGAATATCGCGACATCTCACCCTGGTCACCCGAGATATTTTACGTTGTGGACACCATGGGTCCAGTGAACGCGGGTTTAACAGCGTGCAGGGACCTGTCACCATCCATAGTATTTTCAGACACTGATGAAGTCCAGAGACCACAATGAAAGGTATTGGAAACCTCTTGCTTACATCAGGAGGAGACTACCTAACTCTGCAATGCGGATAATCAGCTAAGAAGCTACGTGGCAGAGTCGGAACTGAATATGTACCCCCATTCCAAACTTGCAAACTTCATCATACTGTGGAACCAGAATGGAATTACTGTTCGTCCGACAAGTGTGAACAATCCTCACTCATCATCACTCGTCAATATTCCCAGGAATATGTAATGCATTCGCTGAAAAACAGGGGAGGATGAAAGGTGTCCATTTGGGTAACAAAATACCCAACCTGAACATCGGACAAAGAATCTGGGAATAATATCCAACTAATTATATGCAATCCAACAGAAAGCATCAGCATATCCCCAGAGCCAAGAGCACATTATGTACAAATGCCAAATGGCATGACGGTGTGATGAAACAGACACCAAATTAGTACAATACCACCACCGTGAACAATATGTAACCCTATTGTGAATAGAACACAGTCCAGGATGCAACACAAATGCAGCACTCCTAACCAGCTTTCTGAAAATATACAGCAGCCATCAGCCAAGATCACTGCAGCTAAATCTAGATGGATAAGCAAACCGCTGAAACATTACAGAAACTTGTAAATTTATTGTTTTGTATAATGGTATAAATGTTCTTTTCTTTTGTTGTCATGTAAAATGTTTAATTCTTTGAAGGTAAACCTCTGGTTTAGAAAACAATGGGGATGTTGTGTGATGTGATATACATGTACCTTTAATGAGGCATATCTTAATCTGCTGTCAATCATTACTCACCTCTAGACAGAATATGATGTGTATCCCCATGACCTTGGACTCCGAAACTAGGAGTAATTGCAGAAGTCAGAATTGTATACGTCACCTCCCAGATAACACCCTGTGCATAAAATTTTAACTGCAAATAATGAGTCCACATTATTGTCTCACCAATCCTTTGTCAAATGATTGGCACATTTACGTGAAATAGAAGAACGTTACAGCATATGGTTATAAATTGCTGTCTCCATTTATGATGCATTTTACCGTGTGAACCTGTCATACTGTAATAACACACGGTTAGCATTGAGTCCAGTCTGTGAACATCTTCACAGGCCCTTTCCCTTTTCTAGAGCATTGGCTCCTGTCATCTTTTATCTTTAGAAAATGTTCCTCTTCAAGTTATAGTTTAAAATGTGCATTATTTAATTGACTGAATTGCAACTTATTGTATTTTCTTCATTGGAAACATCTTTCTGACCTCAAGCTTCTCTCCACACATTGAAATCTAAAAGTAAAAACTATTTTTCCAATTCCCCAGAAGAGAGTCTGCCGACTCCTTTCATCCCCATTGGCCTCAGCCATAAAATCAGTGACTGTAGGAAATCAAATTGGCTTAACTGCCTGGCAAATGATACAAAGAATTGGGCTGTGAAAATAACAATTATTAATTAACAAACCTGCCCCAGCCCACGCGTCAAACCATTGGCTGCCCCTCATATTCAGGAGCCCCTGACCTAAAAATATCTGACCTGGCCAAAGCACTCTGGCCCACATTCTGTTCTGCGTAAAAATTGTTTGGTTTATTTAAACAGGGTATGGAACATTTTATGCTTTGTGTATCCACATTTGCAGCCATAACTTGCAAGTATATAGTGCCGTTAATGCAGGAAAACATTAGCAATGTAGCAAACACACAAGGAGCTTCGCAGGGGCTGGTTTAGCTCAGTGGACTAAACAGCTGGCTTGTAAAGCAGAGCAAGGCCAGCAGCACGGTTCAATTCCCGTACCAGCCTCCCCGAACAGGCGCCGGAATGTGGCGACTAGGGGCTTTTCACAGTAACTTCATTTGAAGCCTACTTGTGACAATAAGCGATTTTCATTTCATTTCATTTTCAGGGAGGTGTATTTTGGTCAAAAAGAGTGAAATTTTCAACTGATAGTTGTTGCCGAAATGGTGGGGCCATCAGCGATGTCCAGAACCCAGTGGCAGCTTCAACAGGCTTTACCACAGCTTTATAAACAGAGCCAGGCATTACCATCCATTCCCCCAATTCCTTGACCACAAGAAGATGGGTGGCATGACATGCCGATTCTGTCTGAGGTTGGATTTCCAATTAAAGTTTTCACCGCAATGGGGAAAATTTCCATTCAAGCCCCCACCTCCCAGCCAGCATTTCCACCAAAGCCTTCTATTTGAAGTGGATTTAAGTGAACTTCAATGGGGATAATTGAAGAGAGGGGTAGTAGGAGGGAGAGGGAATGGACAAGGGGAGAATACACAATGTTGAGTGGATAGATTAAGAGAGAAGTTAAGGCACAGAATCATTTTAATAGCACCTCCTTCTACTCCAGCCCTTGCAATTCCCCCTCAATCTGAACCAGCTTTAACAGTCAATATTGATTCCAAACACACATCATTATAGAAGATCAACTAGTAAAATAAATGTATTAATTTAATAACCTTTGGACATGTTACAGAATAGAAACAGATCTTTCATCACATCACGATCTCTGCTGATATTTCCCTCCACGTGAATCACTTATCCTGGACTTCAAACATATGGAGACTGCGGTCTCAATGGATTTGGCAGATATAACCAAGTCCGACTATCTATCAACAACACTAAATTGGTTTTCAGTTAGCTTGACTAGACCCCCCACTTCCTTCTGAAATATGGGACAGATAGCAAAAGAAAGGAAACAGTTAAATAATTCCCAAAATTATCCATATACTCTTCCTTTTTTCAAAAATATTTCTTTCTTCCTCCTTTTTCGCATTTCCTCCCAGATTTACACCCATCAACAATAACCAATAATCAGTAACAAATATGTCAATCCCTATATCAATAACAACGATCCCATCCTCCCACCAAACCCAAAACATTCGGCCACACGTTCACATAAATAAATGACAATAAAGAATCAGCAATCCCCCATCGCCCCCATTAACACCCATCGCCTCGCTTCCCCCCAGCCCTCCCCCCCCACCCCCCCAACTTATGTTCGATGTTATCCAGTTCTTGAAAGTGCATAATGAATAATGCCCATGAATTGTAGAACCCCTCTGTCCTTCCCCTCAGTTCAATCTTAACCTTCTCAAGAGTCAAGCATTCCAACAGATCCCCCTGCCACACCAGGGCACAGGGCAGAGAGGCTGCTCTCTAACCCAGCAGGATCAGTCTTCGGGCGATCAACGAGGCGAAGGCTACAACATCTGCCTCCGCACCCGTTTCCAACCCTGGCCGGTCCGACACCCCGAATATGGCCTCCCGGGGGCCCGGGTCCAGTTTCACGTGCACCACTTTAGAAATTACCCTAAAAACCTCCTTCCAGTAATCCTCTAGCTTTGGACAGGACCAAAACGTATGAACGTGATTAGCAAACCCCCCCCCCGCAATATTCATACACATCTTCAACTCCTTCAAAGAATCGGCTCATCCTTGCCCTCGTGAGGTGTGCTCTGTATACCACCTTCAGCTATATCAGCCCCAACCTCACACACGATGTGGAGGCATTCACTCTCTGGAGCACCTCACACCAGAACCCCTCCTCCATATCTTCTCCCAACTCTTCCTCCCACTTTGCTTTGATCCCTTCCAGTGGTGCCTTCTCCTCTTCCAAAATAGCTCCGTAGACCGCTGACACTACCCCCTTCTCCAGTCCCCCTGTCGTCAGCACCTCCTCCAGCAATGTGGAGGCCGGCTCCTCCGGGAAGTTCTGTATCTCCTTTCTGGCAAAATCTTGAACCTGCATGTATCTAAACATTTCCCCTTGCTCCAGCCCACACTTCGCTTCCAGCTCCTTCAATCCTGCAAACCGACCCCTAAGAAACAAATCATTTCCGAAAATTTCCATTCCACCTCCCTGGCTCAAATCTGTGGTTCCCCCGAATCGGCATTTCCCTTGACCCTGCCCCCAACCCGAAGTGTTGGTGAAAATGCCTCCAAATTCAAAATGAAGCTATTATCGGACTCCCTGAGTATTTCCCCGGGGCTATCGGGAGTGGCGCTGTTGCTAGTGCTTTCAATCCTGACCCCCTGCACAAACTCTCCTCCATTCTGACCCACTGGGAATCAACCCCTTTTACCCAGCTCCACACCTTCTCTACATTCGCTGCCCAGTAGTAATACATCAGGTTCGGAAGACCCAAACCCCCTGCCTGCCTTCCCCTCTGTAGTGGCACCTTTCTAACTCTGGCCACCTTTCCTCCCCATATGAACAAAGTAATCCTTCCCTCAATCTCTCTGAAAAAACCTTTGGCAGGAAAATCGGCAGGCATTGAAAAATAAACAGAAATTGTGGGAACACGTTCATTTTAACCGCCTGTACCCGACCCGCCAGTGACAGAGGGCGACCATCTCACCTTGCCAGATCAGCTTTCACTCTCCCCACCAAACTAGAAATGTTGTACCTGCAGAGCCCCCCCCCCTACTCCCAGGCAACCTGCACCCCCAAGTACCTAAAGTGAGTCCCTGCCGTACGGAATGGCAGCCCCCCCACCCCTGCCCCCACACCCAGCCGAGATACCACACAATGCTCACTCTTGTCTCGATTCAGCTTGTACCCCGAGAAAGACCCAAACACTCGAAGCAGCTCCAATATTCCCCCTATCGACACACTCGGTTCCGACACGTATAACAGCAAGTGATCGGCATATAAGGACACCCTATGCTCTATCCCCCCCCCTCCGCACTATTCTTTTCCATACCCCCGAACTTCTTAATGCGATGGCCAACGGCTCAATCACGAGTGCAAACAGCAGGGGGAAATAGGACATCCCTGCCTAGTCCCATGGTGGAGAGAAAAGTATCTCGAGCTGATGTTGTTTATCCATAGACTCTTCCTGATCACTTATAAAGTCCCTTTTAATTCTTTACAAAGAATGAATTCTCATTTAAATCTTACATTTAATTATGTGCTACATTCAATTTCCCCGAATGTCTTTCCCATGTATCTACTGTGATTCATGTATTACTTTTTTTTTAATCAGATCTAACAGGGAGAGAACAGATGAGTGTTTCAATCTTCCTGACTTTGATTACATTTGGTTTTCTTGCAAATAGCATTGTTTTTGGCCTGATTTCTCCTGATTCCTGCTGTAGATGAATTTGAGTTTGGTGCAGTAAAATTCTCTGAAAAGCTAAGCAGTCATTACAAAGGAAATCCAGCTTAGATATTGTTAATACGTTATTTTTGGGAAAATTCTGCAACACGTGTTCATTTCAATATCAAATCTGACGTGAATCAGTCAAGGAAAGTGGCTGGGACCTCAACGTATTTAGCAATTGTTGGAGAGAAAGGGGTAGCTAACCCCATGAAATTTGCCACAGTTTAACTCTTTATGTCACTCACAAATCACATAGAAATAAAGGCAAAAAAAAAAGTTCAAAATGACAAGTTGCTTCCCGTAAAAATAAGCAGGAAAAGCTGTAAATGCTGGAATAATGAACCAGAAAATTAATCAAATGCACAACAAGTCAGTCAACATCTATAAAGAAAAAGGACAATTTGGTGCTTCAGCTCATCATAACCTACAATGCTTCTGTTGTTCTCAGTCAAATGTTCACTGTTTTCCCTGATGTTTTCCAGTCATGCGGAGGTGTTCTGTTCTGGTTTCGAACGCAATTTCGAAGCTTTATTCGTATGCCTGTCTGCTATAGAGTTTCAATCCCTACATTAGCTTGGTAGTGCTCCACAGGGAAAATAAATTCACTCGGATTGGAGATTGTCAACATGAACATTAAATCACCTGAAGGGCAGGACTGCCCCCCCCCTCCCCCCCCCCCGGAACCAGTCCCCCCCCCACCGGAACCAGTCAGCCTTCTTTTCTCCCAATATTATTTGCGCATGAATTTGAAGCAAATCATTTTATGAGGTGAGTTTCGTGTTAATCACCCTGGGGTAACACGGACTGCAACTGGATGCAGTTGTACTTGAAAGTAGACTCCAAACTGCGATGTTAGTTCAATACGCTTTATTGAACTTGTTAAGCAGTTACATGGATAGGATGGGTTGAGCAGGCAAGTGGATCTGGGTAGAGTGCTCTTTTGGGGGGTTGGTGCAGACTCAATGGCTTCCTTCTGCACTATAGGGACTCTTTGGACTATTTCAGCGGGTGGGGTGTGTGAAAACTGCACTTGCTAGCCCAGACTTTCGACCTCAGGTTTACTAACCTAGCAGTCCATCAGGCTGGAAAGCCCTAGCGAGCTGGTGGATAGAAGCAGACGTTCTCATGGCCAGATAGCTGGCACTAAAGGCGGGCTCACTGATGAGGGAATGTCGCAAGGAAGTGGGTCTCTGGGAGTTGGGGTGGGGGAGTTTGGGGCAGGGTCAGGTGTGTCATTCCTTTCTGATGCGAGGAGGAGCAAAAGGTACTGCTCCAGGCCCTAAGAGGTGAGGTTTCAACTTACCTTGGAGGGCCTTTCAATTCTCCAGAGAGCTGCCTTCACCTGGCAAGAAAACCACTGGCGTTTCCCTGCTGGGGGCACAGTACTGCAGCTGGAAGGTTCTGGTAAGAACAAAAGCTCCACTCTTCAGGGTGCGTTGCTTCTTTCGCACTGGGCCGTGTAAATTGAAATTCTCCCACCATCCCTGGAGTTGGATTGGTGGTGAGCTTTTTAAAAAAAAAAAAAATCCTTTGAATTTGCCCCTATTAGGTAACACTCTATTCTTTGACTATTGTAAGTAACGTCAGAGATACTCCACAAGTGTTATTACCACTTCACAAATGTTCTTGCAGAGTTTTATGCACAATTAGATTAAACTGCACACGTTATTATATTTTATTATCAGTTCACCTGACACTAGGATGGCACTTGAGCTCCCGATGAGAAGCAAGTATTAAGGGCGGGTGTGTGTACAAAAAATTGACACTGCCAGCCAGTAGGGCGACACCATCCCATCCTTGGGTTATTTCCTGAAGGTGGGATGGGAAGGTGCCAGGCTGGGTGCAGGGCTAAACATCTGCAAGCGGCGGGTAGCCAATTGAGGGTATATAAAGGCCAATTAAGGTCTATTTAGAGGTTGGCAGGAATTTTCCAGACTCCAGGCTCCCTCTGCAATGCTGCCTGGCTGCTGATTCCATCCTTAAATGTAAAATTTGTAAAAGTTGGAAATAAAACACCTCAAAATGGAAGTGCCCTCCACCTCTTTTACCCGAGCTGCACACGATCTGTTTATGAACAGCTCATTGAGTCAGCATGGTACGTAATTGAATGGAAAAAAATGACACATTTGGGGACAATGGAGGGATTCAAACCAACCAGAGGACTGATGTAACTATGAAGGTTTCGCATTTGGCTGAAAGCAAATAAAATAGGAGATAAGGATAATGCAAACATTCGTCACCTTGGTGGAGCAGGTGCTTTTGATGTAGTTTCTAACAAGCTGTTGCCTGAGAGACCCCAATACGATGGACTATTCTTCAGTTAATGAGGTTTTTGGTCTCCTATTATGGCATGACTAAGAATGAGTTTGCAGTGAGAGTTACATTCATTAATGGAAACAGTTGCCAAATTAGACTGGAGTGGATCACAAGAAACTCTCACCACGGTGGGTTTAGCATGAACTTAGAAATAAACCTTTCAGACACTTTTGGAGGAGACCTAAAGAACGATGGAATGCAGGCCAAGCATTTGAGCCAAAGCAATAAGCTGACACAGGAGGCCTGTGATGAGGCCATGGCCATGGAAATGGCAGAGAGACATGCACATTGCAGACTTCCCTGAGCCGGCAGGGAAGGTACACTGGATTTCAGTGAAATTCAGGTCCTGGCAGCCAAGCTCAGTCTCAGAGTCAGAAATTGAGATGCTCCTGTTGCCAAGGTAACCACCAGGCACTGTCATGTTGCATTTCCAGTACAAGTGTCATGCCTGTGGAGAACCAGGTAACATCCGGATAGCAAACATGAGAGAGGAAAACAGTAATACTTCAGATCAAGTTCAAGCTCCAGGTTTCAGTCAAGGATGCAGCAATACACCAGGTCACAGTCGTGATAGATCTAAAGCTAGGTGAGGTGCCTGGAAGACCTCGAATGAGAATGATAGATATGGAAATGGAAGTGATGTTATTTTTGAAAAGTTTATTTGTTCATCGGATATTGGCATCGCTGGCTAGACCAGCATTTATTGCCCATCCCTAATTGCTCTTGGAAAAATTAAGTTGAGTCTCCTTTTTCAATCGCTGCAGTTCATACGGTGTAGGTACATCCACAGTGCTGTTAGGAAGAGAATTCCAGGCATTTTGGCAAAGTGACAGTGACCGAATAACAAGATATTTCCAAGTCAGGATGATTTGTGGCTTGGAGGGGAAGACGACTGGTGGTGGTGTTCCTAAGTATATGCTGTGTCCATGTCAAACAAAGAACAAAGAACAAAGAAATGTACAGCACAGGAACAGGCCCTTCGGCCCTCCAAGCCCGTGCCGACCATACTGCCCGACTAAACTACAATCTTCTACACTTCCTGGGTCCGTATCCTTCTATTCCCATCCTATTCATATATTTGTCAAGATGCCCCTTAAATGTCCCTATCGTCCCTGCCTCCACTACCTCCTCCGGTAGCGAGTTCCAGGCACCCACTACCCTCTGCGTAAAAAACTTGCCTCGTACATCTACTCTAAACTTTGCCCCTCTCACCTTAAACCTATGCCCCCTAGTAATTGACCCCTCTACCCTGGGGAAAAGCCTCTGACTATCCACTCTGTCTATGCCCCTCATAATTTTGTATACCTCTATCAGGTCGCCCCTCAACCTCCTTCGTTCCAGTGAGAACAAACCGAGTTTATTCAATCGCTCCTCATAGCTTATGCCCTCCATACCAGGCAACATTCTGGTAAATCTCTTCTGCACCCTCTCTAAAGCCTCCACATCCTTCTGGTAGTGTGGCGACCAGAATTGAACACTATACTCCAAGTGTGGCCTAACTAAGGTTCTATACAGCTGCAACATGACTTGCCAATTCTTATACTCAATGCCCCGGCCAATGAAGGCAAGCATGCCGTATGCCTTCTTGACTACCTTCTCCACCTGTGTAGCCCCTTTCAGTGATCGGTGGACCTGTCCTTCAAGATGGTACAGGGTGCGAGTTTGGAAGGTGCTGTCGAAGGAAACTTTGTTGCTGCAGTGCATTTTATAGATGGTACGCACTGCTGCCACTGTGCACTGGTGGTGGAGGGAGTGAATGTTTATTGTGGTGGATGGGTGCCAGTCAAGTGTGTTTTTTTGTCCTGGATAGTATAGAGCAGGCTGGCCCAAATCTCTCACTTGGAGGAGCCAAATTGACATATTTACCTTACCCAAAGGCGGATGAGCAGATTTTGTAAAGGTAGTTTGTAACAACCATAAATTGAATTTCTAAAAGAGCTTAGGTTTTAAGAAAAGAGACAATTGATGAGCAAAGCTACAAAAAAGTCATAGCAATAAATTGTTCAGTTAAAAGATAGTAAGGAAAAAATAACCAAATTGTGAGAGGGTCTATGCATGTGGGTGGGAATGTGAACGGGTGCATGTGATTGGCTTGATGTGTGATGGTGAGAGTGTGAGTGAGAAACCTGACACTGGGCTTAAGATGGACTCTCTTTCACCCCAACACATTCACACAGTCTCTCGCACTCCCTTACATTTACTCACTAGACTCTCGCTCCCACACACATTCATCCCACAGACTCACCACAGCACCATATTCGCCCGGGCCCGCCAATACTTGGCCCATCCTAGATCCAAGATGAACTTGTCCTCTGCCTACACAACAAAAATTCATCCCTCCGCGACAGCGCCAAAGCTTTTCTCTCCGCGGGCCTGACAAAGCCCCGGCCTCCAGCCCCACCATGCCTTTGCTTCCGTTGACCAGGAGCACATTCTCCAATGCCGGTAATCGTATCTCCTTCAATCAGAGACTGTTTCTCTCCTTCATTTGTTGCTGAGAATCTGACTAACGAGCTTGTCAAAAGCAAATGCAGGAGAGAACAGACCACTGATTGGAGGAGCAACCCAATGCAGGTTCTTCCATTGAAATGTGCCTCTTGGGCAGAACATTTAAATGCTGGATTGGGAGCCACATGGAGGGCATTCAGGGGCCACTTCTAGCCCACGGGCCATGCCTTGGGCAAGTCTGGTGTAGAGCTTCTAGGGTGTTGTTGGAGCTGCACTCATCCGGGCAAGTGGAGAGTATTTTGTCGTACTCCTGAGTTGCATTTTGTAGATGATGGGTGGGCCTTTGGGAAGCAGGGAGAGAAGCTACTCACCACAGGATTCCAAGCCTCTGACATTCTCTTGTAGCCAAAGAATTTACATGAATGGTCCTGTTCAGTTTCTGGTCAATCGAAGCCCCAGGATGTTGATAGCAGGAATTCAATGATGGTAATGCCATTGAATATCAAGGGCAGCAGGGCGATGGTTAGATTTTCCATTGCTGGAGATGATCATTTACTGGCACGTGTATGGTGCTAATGTTACTTACTACTTATCAGCTCGAGCCTGAATACTTTCCAAGTCTTACTGTCTATGGGCATAGACTACTTCAATATCTGAAGTGTTGAGAATAGTGCTGAACATTCTGTCGTCAACAGCTGAAGATGGTTGGGCCTTGGGCACTACCCTGAGAAACTCCTGCAGGGATGTCCTGGAGCTGGGACGATGAGCCTCCAAAAACAACGATCTTCCTTTGTGCCAGGTACGACTACAACGGGTTGAAGGTTTTCCCTCTGATTCTCACTAGCTAGGGCTCCTTGATGCCACACTGCAGTCAAATGCAACCTTGATATCAAGGGCAGTCACTCACCTCTGGATTTCAGCTCTTTTGTTCATGTTTGAACCAGGAGGTCAGGAGCTGAGTGACCCTGGCGGAACCCAAACTGAAGATCAGTGAGCAGCTTATTGCTGAGCAAATATTGCTTCATAGCACTGAACATGACACCTTCCTGCACTTTACTGATGATCGAGAGTGGGCTGATGGAGCAGTAATTGGCCAGGTTAGATTTGTCCTGTTTCTTGTCTACAGTACTTGGGCAATTTCCCATATTGCTGGGTAAGTGCTGGTGTTATAGCTGTACTGGAACAGCTTGGTTATGAGCATGACTATTTCTGTAGCACAGGTCTTTAATACTCTTGCCAGAATATTTCAGTATACAGTGCCTTCTGCTGTTTCTCGATATCTTGCAAAGCGAATTAAATTGGCTGAAAACTGACATCTGTGATGCTGGGGACCTCCAGAGGAGGCAGGTGAGGTGAGAGTGCCTGCCCTTGACATCAAGGCAGCATTTGACCGAGTATGGCATCACGGAGCCCCAGCTAAACTGAAGAGACAGGGGGGAAATTCTTTGCTGGTTGGAGTCATACCTGGCACAAAGGAAGATGGTTGTGGTGGTTGGAGGTCAATCATCTCAACTCCAGGACATCACTGCAGGAGTTCCTCCTAGGACCAACCATCTTCAACTGCTTCATCAATGACCTCTCTTCCGTAATAAGGTCAGAAGTGTGGATGTTTGTGGATGACTGCACAATGTTCAGCACCATTCGTGACTCCTCAGGTAATGAAGCAGTCCATGTCCAAATGCAGCAAGACATGGACAATATCCAAACTTGGGCTGACAAGTGGCAAGTTACATTTGCGTCACACAATTGCCAGGCAATGACCATATCCTACAAGAGAGGATTTAACCACTGCCCCTTGACATTCAATGGCATTATCATTGCTGAATCCCCCACAATCAATATTCTGGGGGTTACCATTGATCAGAAACTGAACTGGACTAGCCATATTAATACTGTGGCTACCAATGCAGGTCAAAGGCTAGGAATCCTATGGCGAGTAATTCACCTCTTGATCCCACAAAGCCTGTCCACCATTTACAAGGCACAAGTCAGGTGTGTAATGGAATATTCTCCACTTGGCTGGATGAGTGCAGCTCCAACAACACTCAAGAAGCTTAACACCATCCAGGACAATGAAGCCCAGTTGATAGCTATCCCCTCCACAAACATGAAATGAAATGAAAATCGCTTATTGTCACAAGTAGGCTTCAATGAAGTTACAGTGAAAAGCCCCTAGTCGCCACATTCCGGCGCCTGTTCGGGGAGGCTGGTACGGGAATCGAACCGTGCTGCTGGTCTGCCTTGGTCTGCTTTCAAAGCCAGCGATTTAGCCGAGTGTGCTAAACCAGCCCCAACATTCAGTCCCTCCACTACCAACGGACAGTGGCAGCCATGTGTACTATCTACAAGATGCATTGCAGTAACTCACCAAGGTTCCTTCGACAACCCCTTCCAAACTCACAACCACTACCATCTGGAAGGACAAGAGCAGCAGATACCTGGGAACCCCACCACCTGATATATTTCCTGACTTGGAAATATATCGCCGCTCCTTCAGTGTCGCTGGGGCAACATCCAGAAACTCCGTCCCTAATAGCACAGTGGATGTACCTACATCTCAAGGACTGCAGCGGATCAAGATGGCAATTCACCACCATCCTCTGAAGGGCAACAGACGATGGGCAATAAATGCTGGCCTAATTAACGACGC
This sequence comes from Scyliorhinus torazame, assembly GCF_047496885.1. Classification (NCBI taxonomy): domain Eukaryota; kingdom Metazoa; phylum Chordata; class Chondrichthyes; order Carcharhiniformes; family Scyliorhinidae; genus Scyliorhinus; species Scyliorhinus torazame. Next base: position 257,440,500 of record NC_092713.1, read on the forward strand.
CCACACACTGTAAATTCATTTTTTAAAAAAGAGATGGGTCATCCACTCAGCACTTTTGGCTGAAGATTTTTGCGATCGTTTCAGCCTTATCTTTTGCAATGATGTGTTGGGCTCCTCCATCATTGAGGATGGGGATTGTCATAATCTACACCAGTATATCATGGTGCAGACACACACTGATGGACACACAGTGGGACCAATCAACACACCCAACACCGCAGCCAATCACCAGTTAGAGCACACGCACTATAAAGGCAGGGGGCATCAGAGTTCCCGCTCATTTGAGCTGCAGCTAGCTAGGAAGACAGAGCTCACAGCCTGCAACACAGACATTCACCATGTGTTGAGTGCATCGACTGGTTAGGACAAGGCAAATGTCTTTAGTTAGAGCTGGTATCGTGTTAATCCACAGTCAGAGTATGTTAAACAGTGAATTATTCAATAAAATAGTGTTGCACCATTTCAAGTGTTGGTGACCTGTATGTGTTCCACGGATCCAGAGTACCCAACGCAACAAGGATAATTATGGAGCTCCTCCTCCAGTGAGTTGTTTAACTCCCCACCACTATTCATGCTGTATGTGGCAGGACTGCAGAGGTTAGATCTGATCATTTGGTCGTCAGATTGCTTAGCTCTGTCTATCATGGTCTGCTTTGGCTCACAAATAGGACTGTGTTGTAGCTTCACCTCATTTTTAGGTATTCCTGGTGTTGCTTCATAGTTCATTGAACTACGGTTGATCCTCTGACTTGGAGATGATGGTAGAGTGACCATGATGTTAGAGGTTGTGGTTGAGACCATTTCTATTGCTGTCCACGCTGCCTCTTGGATGCCCAGTTTTGAATTGCTGTATCTGTTCAACATCTATTCCATTTAGCATGGTGGTTGTGCCACACAACACAATGGAAGATATCCTCAATGTGAAGACAGGACTTTGTCTCCAAAAGAACTGTGCGGTGGTCACTCGTGTCATGGACAGGTGTATCGGCGGCAGGCTGGTTGGTGAGGTCATGTATGCCTTTTCCCCTTGTTGGTTCCCTCACCAGCTGCTGCAGCCCCAGTCTAGAAGTTATATCCTTTGGGACTCAGCCAGCTCAGTTTGTTGTGGTGCTACTGAGCCACTCTTGGCAATGGGCATTGAAGTTTCACCCAGGTTACATTCTGTGCCATTCTATGCCCTTGCCACCATCAAGTCATGTTCAACATGGAGGAGTACTGATTCATCAAGGGGGGGGGGGGGCAATAGGTGGTAGTCAGCAGGCGGTGTCCTTGCTGTGGTACTGGGAACAGGCTGACAAGAGGGAAAAACACACATCGGCCGGAAACAGAAACTGCCAAATAAGGTCCTGGATGAAATCGATACTGGCCATCTGCAAGAGCACTCAGGCCAACACAGAAACTCGCGATCTATATATGGACTTTGTTATTACCCATTCACAGTTAACACTTTTACAAAAAAGGACAAAACACTATGGGCGGGGTTATCCGCCCCCCCGCCGGGCTGGATAATCGCCGGGGGGGCGGCGTGAATCCCGCCCCTGCCGGCTGCCGAATTCTCCGGCGCCAGGGTTTTGGCGGGGGCAGGGATCGCGCCGCGCTGGTCGGCGGCCGCTGGCAGCGCCCCCCCCGGGCAATTCACCGGCCCGTGATGGGCTGAGCGGCCGCCCGTTTTAGGCCGGTCCCGCCGGCGTAAATTAGACCTGGTACTTACCGGCGGGACCTGGCTCTGCGGGCGGCCTCCGGGGTCCTCGGGGGGGCGCGTGGGGATCTGGCCACGGGGGGTGCCCCCACGTTGGCCATGCTAAATTGCCCCGATCGGGGCCCACCGATCCGTGGGCGGGCTTGTGCCGTTGGGGGAATCTTTCCCTCTGCACCAGCTGCTGTGGACCTGCGCCATGGCCGGTGAGGAGCCGAACCCCCCTGTGCATGCGCTGGGATGACGCCAGCACACGCTGGCGCTCTCGCACATGCGCCAACTCGCGCTTGTTGGCACGACGCCAACCCCGCCGGCCTAGCCCCTGAAGGTGCGGAGGATTCCGCACCTTCCGGGCGGCCCGACGCCGGAGTGATTCACGACTCTCCTCGGCGCTGGGACCACCCGCCCCACCGTGTAGGGGAGAATCCCACCCTATGTGTTCAGTTCTGGTCACCCCATTATAGGAAGGATATTGATTTTTAAAATAAATTTACAGTGCCCAATTCATTTTTTCTAATTAAGGGGCAATTTAGCGTGGCCAATCCACCTACCCTGCACATCTTTGGGTTGTGGGGACGAAACCCCCCTTAAACACGGGGAGAATGTGGAAACACCACACGGACAGTGACCCAGAGCCGGGATCGAATCTGGGACCTCGGCGCTGTGAGACGGAAGGATATTGTGAAGCTAGAAAGAGTGCAGAAGAGATTTACGAGGATGCCAACAGGATCTGATGGTCTGAATTATAAGGAGAGGCTGGATAGGCTGGGACTTTTTTCCCTGGAGTGTAGGAGGCTTAGGGGTGATCTTATAGAGGTCTATATAATCATGAGGAGCATAGATAAGGTAGATAGTCGACATCTTTTCCCAAAGGTAGAGGCGTATAGAACTAGAGGGCATAGGTTTTAGGTGAAAGGGGAGAGATACAAAAGAGACCAGAGGGGAACTTTCTTCACACAGAGGGTGGCGAGCATCTGGAACGGGCTGCCAGAGGCAGTGGTAGAGGCAGGTATGATTTTGTCTTTTGAAATGCAGTTAGTCACATGGGCAGGGTGGGTGTAGAGGGATATGGGCCAAATGCGGGCAAGTGGGACTAGCTTAGTGATAGAAACTGGGCGGCATGGACAAGTTAGGCCGAAGGGCCTGTTTCCATGCAGTAATCATCTATGACTTTATGACTATGCTATGAATATGTAAGTAACTTCCAGACACAAGTGATCAACTTTGCAGCAGGTCGAATGATAAACAAAGAGGCCATCGGACTCCATAGTGGGCTCATAGCTGGTCAGATGAGTGTGTTTCAGAGAACAATGGATCTTGATTGAATCACGCTGGCTGAACAGGAGTATCCTGTTTATTTCTATTAAGTTTAAGTCTGTTTGGTCAATAGAACCGAGGCCAATTGCATACCTATGACTCAGTATTAGCAGAACTGGTATAAAAGGAACATCGGAACAGATCACCAGCGACAACCTGGGTGCTCCTCAGCTCATCTATCACAAGAAGAAGAGGCCCTGAGCTCGAGGCTCACAGTAGAAGGCATCCACATTGATGATTGGAGCCGAGCCAGCCTCCTTCACTATGCACAGGAAATACCTAGAGCTCAGCCATGAGTCTGAGTCATATGCTGTGTGAGTAATGTTGAAGATTGTAATATCCAAATAAAGTAGAGTCACAGTAAAAGAATTGTAGAATTGTGAATAAAATTGGGTTAACCCGCAAACCTATGTTTGTCCTTTGTTCGTTTCATAATTAAGGGGACCTGGGTAAAAGTTTTAATAATAAACTGGTCGTAGTGTCTGATAATTCACCAACTTTTAGTATTTGACCTGATGCCATGAAACTTCATGGGGTCCAGAGTTGATGTTGAGGACTCCCAGGCAACACCCTTCCAACTGTATATGACTGTGTCGCCACCTCTGCTGGGTCTGTCCTGATGGTGGTGTCTGGAACATTGTCTGTCAGGTATGAGTCTGTAATGTAAGGGTGTTGCTTGACTAATCTGTGAGACAGCTCTCCCAATTTTGGCACAAGCCCCCATATGTTTGTAAGAAGGACTTTGCAGGTTGGGTTTCTGGTACCTAGGTCGATGCCGGGTTGTCCTTCTGGTTTAATTCCTTTTTGGAGGCTTGGTAACTGCTTGGAGAGGGCATTTAAGAGTCAGCCACATTGCTATGGGTCTGGGGTCACATGTAGCCCAGACCAGGTAAGGACGCACGTTCTCTTCCCTGAAAGACATTAGTGAACCAGGTAGCTTTTTACAACAATCGACAGCATTAGACTTTTATTCCAGATTTGTTTATTGAATTCAAATTCAACCACCTGCCATGGTGGGACACGATCCTGGGCCCCTAAAGCATAACCCTGGGTCTTTCGATTATTAGCACAAGCGACAATGCCACTACACCACTGCCCTCTCATTCAGCTTTTGTCCATGTGTGGATCAAGGCTGTAATGTGGTCAGGAGTGGAGTGGCTCTGGTGGAACCCAAACTGAACATCAGTGAGCAGGTTATTGCTGAGTAAATGTCACAATATATCACTGTCAACAACACCTTCCATCAGTTTGCTGATCAAGAGTAGACTGATGGGGCTATACTTTGCCGGGTTAGATTTTTCCTGCTTTTTACAGACTTTTTACATGGCTGGGAAATTTTCCACATTGCCAGTTTTGTAGCTGTACTGGAACAGCTTGGCTTGGAGCGCTGAAAGTTCTGGAGCACAAATCTCCGGTACTATTGTCGGAATATGGTATGGGCCCATAGACTTTGCAGTATCGACCTATCAAACGGGAAGATGATTAAAAGTTGTACTCTGTCAGAGAACAAGGAAAACAGTATGTGGGAGATGAGAGTAATAGGTCTGAGGATATAATTCCAGCACGCACAATAAAAATGAATGTCAGAGATTCATAACTTATTTTCATCATTGATACAGCTGCAGCACTGTCTGTTATAGGACCATAGAATTCCTACAGTGCAGAAGGAGGCCATTTGGTCCATGGAGCCTGCACCGACCCTTTGAAAGAGCACCCCACCTAGGCCCCTCCCCCGCCCTATCCCCGTAACCCCATAACTCCACATAACCTGCAAATTGTTGGACAATTTAACATGGTCAATTCAACTAACCTGCACATCTTTGGACTGTTGGAGGAAACCAGAGCACCCGGAGGAAACCCACGCAGACACGGGGAGAACGTGCAAACTCCGCACAGACAGTCACCGAAGGCCGGAACTGAATCCGGATGTCTGGCATCTGAGGCAGCAGTGCTAACCACTGTGCCATCGTGCCGCCCCTCAGACGGAGAAAACACAAAATCCCGAAGTCAATGCAAAACTGACTTTAAACTGACCAATTATTCAGATAACAGTGGGCGGGAAACTCCGCCGGCGGGATTCTCCATTTTGCCGACGCCCGGGGGTTCCCGATGACGTGGGGGTGCCCCACATTGGGAAACCCCACTGACCGGCCGGCGTAACGGAAAATCCCGCCGGCGGGTCGGGGGAGAAATGTGGCGGGGCGGAGAATCCAGCTCAGTATTCCAGTGTTAGGCTGGGTTAGTATTTGGATAGATCACGATGTTACATCCTGGCCGGGCCTCGGAGAATCGGAGATGATGGCAAAACAGCCCGTGACGCTGGTCCGACGGAGGGATGCGACTCTCCGGCGAGTTCCCACCGGTAATAACATGGTTCCACCCGGCTGGAGCTCGGACTCACGGCTGCAGTGGCCGTCCTGGAGGGGGGAGGCAGACTCCGGGGGGGCCTCCATGATGTGGGCAGGCCCGCGATCGGGGGCCATCGATTGGCTGGTGTGCACGATCCGAGCGGGAGGGCCTACCTTTTTCCGCGCTGGCCTGCTGTGTGGCTCTGCCATGTTGCGCGGCCACCGTGCGCATGCGTGGACCTGCGGCCGGCAGTGCAGGGTTACGTACAGCAGCAGGAGCAGCGCAGAGCACTCCATTGACGCCGGCGTGAAACATTCCGGTGCCAAGTTATTTACAATCGGGATCGGGAAGGTTAATATTTGACATTGAGGAGGCACAAAGAGAACGCGTGAAGTGGTCTTTGAGACAGGTGGATCAGTGATAAGGAACATAGGAACAGGAATAGACCAATCAGCTCATCGAGCCTGCTCCGCCATTTAATGTGATTGTGGATGATCAGACACTTTAATGCCTTTTACCACCATCCCTATAACCCTTTACATTATTGTTAATCCAAAAGCTATCAATCTCTACCTTAAACATATTCAATGACGGAGCTTTCAAAGTCTTCTGGAGCAGAGAATTCGAAAGATTCTTAACCCTCTGAGTAAAGATATTTCTCCTCATCTCAGTCCTAGGTGGCTTCCCTCTTATTTCAAAATTATGACCCCTGATTTTAGACTCCCCAACCAGGAGAAACATCTCAATACCTGTCTATTCCTTTAAATATTTTGTAGGTTTCAATGAGATCACCTCTCATTCTTTGAAACTCTAGAGATGTTCAAGGATGTGCAGGTTAGGTGGATTGGCCATGCTAAATTTCTCCCTCGTGTCCAAAAGGTTAGGTGTGGTTACTGGATTACGGGGATAGGGTCAGGTCATGGGCCAAGGTAGGGTACTCTTTCCAAGGGTCCACGCAGACCAGATGGGCCAAATGGCCACATTCTGCACTGTAGAGATTCTATGAATACAGGCCCAGATTCCCCAATCTCTCTTCATAAGACAGTCCTGCCATCCCGGAGCAAGTTTGATGAACCTTTGTTTTACTCCCTCTATGCTAATAATATCCTTTCTGAGGTAAGGGGAGCAAAACTGCACCCAGTACTCCAGATGCAGTCTAACCAAGCTTCTATACAATTGAAGCAAAACCTCACGAATCGTATTCAAATCCTCTAGCGATAAAGACTAACATTCCATTAGTCTTCCTAATAGCTCGTTGCACCTGCATGTTAGCCTTCAGTGATTTATGGACAAGGACACCCAAGTCCCTTTGTACATCTACACTTCCTAATTTCTTACCATTTGGGAAATACACCGCATATCTGTTTATTCTACCAAAGTTGATTACCTCACATTTTTCCACATTGTATTCTTGCCTACTCACTAAGTCTGTCCAAATCCTCCTGTGGCAGCTTTCCATTTTCCTCACAACACACATTCCCGCCTAGCTTTGTATCATCCGCGAACTTGGAAATATTACTTTTGGTCCCCACATGCAAATCATTGATCTATATATTGGGGAGAAATGTGGCGGGGCGTGGCTAACATTGCTGTCTTACAGCTTCAAGATCTCAGGTTCGATTCTGACCTCGGGGTGCCTGTCAGTGCGGAGTTTGCACATTCTCTCTGTGTCTGCGTGGGTTTCTTCCCGGTGCTCCGGTTTCCTCCCATAATCCAAAGATGTGCAGGTTACGTGGAATAGCCATGCTAAATTGCCTCTTGGTATCCAAAGATTAGATGGGATTACGGGAATAGGGCGGTAGAATGGGCCAAGGTGGGGTGCTCTTTCAGAGGGTTGGTGCAGACTTGATGGCCAAATGGCCTCCTTCTGCACCGTAAGGATTCTATGAAGTGTTACTCTCCCAATTTATTCTACACTGTGAACAGCTGGGGGCCCAAGTACTGATTCTTTCCATACCACTTGAGCCACAACCTAGCAACGCAAGAATGGCCCATTTATTCCTACTCCCTGTTTTCTGCCTGCTAAAATCCTGAATCCATGCCAGTAAATTGCCTCCTATCCCATTTACTTTTATTTTGCTAATCAACCTCCTGTAGGGGACTTTATCAAAAGCCTTCTGGAAATCCAAATAGATTACGTCCATTAACTCTCCTTTGTCAATTTTGTTAGTAACATCCTCAAAAATCTCCAACAAGTTCATCAAACATGATTTCCCATTCGTAAATCCATGCTGACTATGCCCAATTACTTCATGTTTATCCAAATGTCCATTTATCACATCCTTTAAAAGAGATTCTAGCATTTCCCTACTACTGATATGAGGCAAGAGGGTCTGTAGTTCCCTGTTTTCCCTCTCCCTCCTTCTTACATAGTGGGGTGACATTTGCTATCTTCCAATTTTCAGGAACAATTGCAGAATCCATCAAATTTTGGAAGACGATCACCAATGCACCCACAATGTCTACACCAACCTCTTTCAACAACCTGGGAGGCATAGTATCAGGTCCTAAGGACTTACCAACTTTTATTTCCATTAATTTCTCCAATACATCCTTCTAATTTATATCAGTTTCCTTCAACTCCACCCGAGGCATCACAAGGCCGACATCAAGATAAAAGATAATGTATAGTCAACATTGAAAAGCGAGGCCAGTGCCTTGTATACAGCTTGATGCAGTAAGTAAAGAGCTGGATAGAGTAGAAAGAACGGGGCAATTAACAAGGTGAAGAATAGGGAATATGCCGCACCCATAGCGGTAATTCAAAATGCAGATGGGTTTGTTCGGATTTTTGGAACTTATAAGCAAACAGTAAATAAGGTACGAAGTCTTACAACACCAGGTTAAAGTCCAACAGGTTTGTTTCGATGTCACTAGCTTTCGGAGCGCTGCTCCTTCCTCAGGTGAATCTGAGGAAGGAGCAGCGCTCCGAAAGCTAGTGACATCGAAACAAACCTGTTGGACTTTAACCTGGTGTTGTAAGACTTCGTACTGTGCTCACCCCAGTCCAACGCCGGCATCTCCACATTATGACAGTAAATAAGGTGACTGAGAATAATATTTACCCCGTGCCAACCAGTGAAGATTTGTTTTCTGATTTAGCAAATGGAAAGGTGTTCAGTAAGGTAGACCTGTCAATTGCATATTGGTAATTAGAATTAACTGACAAGACCAAGAATTGCTCACCACCCATGAACACAAAGGATTGTACCAGTATAAAAGTTTGTCATTGGGTGTTATAATGTTCCAAAAGTATCTGTACAGTAGGAAATTTAATCTGGGAACTGACCACCAAGTCGTTGTAATCATATTTGGTTCAAGGGGAGACCATCCCTCGTGACAGAACAGCTTCAGATAGGGCTTTAAACCGATAAGGTCAGCATTTGGGTGAGAGGACATTTATAAATCTAAAGAGAAAACGTAATGGTCATATAGCAATGCAATGATTTGGGTAAAGTCAAATGGAGTGCATCAGTAAAGGACAAAATGTTCAATGATAATAATACAGTGAAAAAGGTTAAATCAGGGACAATGGTAAAAAGCTAAATTAAAGGTCCTTATTTGTCACTATAGAGGCACTTTTGAATGGTGATCAAATATTCTGGAGTACTTGCCATTATGAAAAGACAGATAAAATTGAAAATGAGAAGTAGTAAAGGTGGACAGAGGGACAGTAGTGAGGAAGGGTCTCGACTCAGAAGATCAATAGATAGAATCAGTATAGATGGAGACAAGGAATAATAAGGCTCAGAAGTGGAACTAATTTATAGTTTTTAGCAATAGCTCTGATGTTGGACAGGGCATTAATCACAAAATAAGGAGAGCTTGTCATAAAGACAATGCAATAACCCTGTGGGAGCTTACTCTTCATAGAGACTGGACAAAGTTGGTAAAGGTTATATGGAAGATGATTTTGCACAATGCTTTTGCAGCAGTTTTCTGCAGCAACACATCACAGAACCAACCAATTATTTTAGATAATGCCTTGTCACTGAGACAGAGTTAATTAATAAACTCATTGTAAGACATCCTTTGGGAACATGGATCATATGATTAAAAATTTAACTTTGAGTGGGACAGTGACATATGTATGTCCTAAACTATTTCAAGCAAATTTCGCAGCTATGAGAGGCAAGTTGGCTAAAATAGACTGTGAAATTAGATTGAAAGATATGCAAGTAGATGAGCAATGGCAAACATTTAAAGATACACTTTAAAAATTCTCATAAAACATACCTTCCATTGAGAATTAAAATCAATATGGAAATAATGATACATCTATAGCTAATTAAAGAGGTTAAGGATGGGATTAGATTTTTTTTAATGGTTTATAATATTGTCAAGTAGAGTAGTAAGCTTGAGCATTGGGGGAGTTTTAGATACCAGCAAAAGGTGACTCAGAAACTGATAAAGAAGGAGAAATAGAGTACGAGAACAAACTAGCCAGACATATAAAACCAGATTGTGAGAGCTGGTGTTCAGGTTTGGTGGCCTTGTACAAAAACATAAAAAATTAACATGTAGGTACAGCAAGCAATTGGGAAGCCAAATACTATGGGTGCGATCTACCGACTGTTCCTGCAAAGGGGATATTCCGATCCCACGGCGGGTTTCCCGCCGATGAGAAGTACAGTCACTGGGAAATCCCGTTGACAACGGTGGGGCCAATAAATCCCGCTGGTGGGCTGGCTCCACCGCCAAAAAATACGCAGTGGGTTGGTCGGTATATCCCGTCCTATGTTGGCCTTTATTACACTCTTTACAGTTTTGGTCTCTGTACCTAAGGAAGATACTTGCCTTAAAGCAAGTGCAACAAAGGTTCACCAGATTGCTGCCTGGGATGACAGGACTGTCCTGTACAGAATAACTGAGTAGACTGGTCCTTTACTCTCTGGAGGTTAGAAAAATAAAAGGTGGTTTCCTTGAAACATATAAGATGCTAAAAGGGCTTGACAGGTAGATGCTGAGAGGCCATTTCGCCTGCCGAGAGAATCTAGAACATGGTGGCCTGGTCTCAGGATAAGGAAATGAATGGTCTTTTTGGGCTGAGTTGACAAGAAATTTCTCCACTCAGAGGATTGTGGATTTTGAAAATTTCTCAGCCACAGAGGGCTGTTTACGCACAGTCAATTCCAGGCTGATCAATCGATCTTTGAGTGTGAAAGTGACATATGTATGCCCTAAACTATTTAAAGCAAATTTCGCAGCTATGAGAGGCAAGTTGGCTAAAGTAGACTGTGAAATTAGATTGAATTTTTGAATCTCAGGAAATCAAGGCATCAGGAAGGGAAGTGGAGTATAGCCATGATTTTATTGATTTCATTGAATGGTGGAGCCTACCGCTGCTACTCCTATTTATTTTGTTCTTGTTCTAAGGCAATACATTCATCTATTTCTGCAATAACAATTTACAGTTAACAGCACAACTAATTGCTATTAAGTTGAGCATTGAGTTCAAGAGTATAGTTTGATGCAAAGTAGTCATTAAATATCTCTACCGTAGAATCATAGAATCCCTATAGTACAGAAGGAGGCCATTCGGTCCATCGAGTCTGCACCGACCCTTCAAATGAACACTCTACCCTTGCTCACTCCCCCCATCTCTGTAACCCCATAACCTAACCTGCACATCCTAGACGAATAGCAGCTAGTGTTTCCATTAATTATATATAGGATTTATTCTTTGTTTTCCTGAGGATTATCTACTTGTAATCTATGAAAACATTTTTGTATAAGTCTCATTTGTTTTTGCTCATTTTCAGTCAGCCACTGTGTCTCATGCCTACCATATAATGTTCTTTCAACTTTAGGGACACGAACGTTCATCTGTGTCATAATATGATCTGCAAAATATATCATTTATAAACAAAATCTCATATCAATGACAGTGTGTTACAGATGATGTTTCCAAAATATTAACTGCATTATTCATGAGTAATTTCAGCAAGAATAAACTGACAAGACTATTTCATGAGCGGCCTATTTAGTATACCATATAAACCTTTACATTTAATTTTGTTTCAACACTTAATAAAATGAATATTTATTGTGGAAATTATACTTAAACGTGAGTTGAGACTGGCATTTACTTCCTGACAGAAAAGTTAGTGTAGAAGAGTTCCAATTTGCTTAGTAACTTTTTCCCATTTTGAGGATCTGGTGATTCCCCCCCCCCCCCCCCCCCCCCCCCGGAAATAATTAGAACCGAAACTTTATTTTCTGAAGTCTGTTCATGAGGAATTGCACCTTTAGAAAGACTGGCATATTATCAGTTAAAAAATTACAATGTGAAGCAATACAATCAGGATTTTATATTTTACAAATAAACGTACAACATAAAAATAGTCCAACATTATTTTCAAAAAAGTCATTCACTTTCAGTAAGTGTTAAAACAAATAAAAATGTAAATGTTTATTTAATATACTACTCGTGAAATACCATTATAATTCACCAGTGCCATCAGCGCTCATGAATAATGCAGCAAACATTTTGAAAGCAGCTCCAGTAACTCATCGTCATTGGTAAGAGATTCTGTTTATTCCACAGGCGTACAGACTTTGTTATATTTAGAATGTTGCACGTTTGGTATATTTTCTCTCCACCTGTAGGGACCTTATGGTTTTACAGATGGTGGTTGTTCTCCTGTACCTCATCCAAATGTGCATTATTCAAATGTAAGCTTTGACAATGAATACTAGTAAGATGTTTGACTGTGGAGAACATCACAGCTGAGCTCAGTCGTGTCCTTTCTCAGTGGCCATGCACAAATGCATGCACATATCGCAAGGTTCTTCAACAACAACCAGGGCAAGAATCTGAGCCAATTTTCCTTATTGTAACCTGGGCTGGAAGGGGTGAAGGCCAAATAGGAGGAGGAATTGGGGGAGACGTTGGAGGAAGGGCTGTGGTGCAAAATTTTACGGAGGATAAATGCATCGACCTCGTGCGTGAGGTTGGCACTGATACAATTGAAAGTAGTCCACAGAACCCATTTGACGAGGTCGGGAATGAGTCGCCTGTTCGAAGGGGTTGAGGATATTTGTGAAAGGTGCGGGAGGGGGCCGGTCAATCACGTGCACATATTTTGGTTGTGCCAAAAACTGAGGAGGTTCTGGGGCACCTTCTTCAGCACCATATCGACAGTGTTATAGTTGGACGTAGAACCCAGTCCCCAGATTCAGGGTGCCAGACCATCTGGAGCTCTGGACAGGGGCGAGGGCAGATGCCTTAGCCTTTATCTCACTGGTGGCGAGGACGCGAATCCTATTGGAGTGGAGGTCAGTTGTTCCAACCTGTGCCTCAGCATGGCTGGGAGACTTAATGGTGTTCCTGAGCATAGAGGTGGTTAAATTTAGCATAAGAGGGAATGAGGAGGGGTTTCATAAGAGATGGGGTCCATTCATATCTCACTTTAAGGAATTAGCCTCAGTCAGCAGCTAACAGGAGTGGGGGGGGGGGGGTGGGGGGGGGGGGGAGGGTTGTTGGTGTGTTGCTGAATAGTTTTCTGGTTGAGGGAGGGGCTGTTAATGTTAGTTAAATATGTGTAATCTAAATTATGTTAAAAATTTTGAAAAAGTGAATAAAAATATTTATAAACATATCACAGATGCCACCTTGCAATATATTACATGGAGTGACGCTGTTTTCATCTGAATCCACCTCCAATTTCTGAAGATTTCTCGTGACACTCCATCCCTCTAATGCTAACAAAAGGAGCAGGTTTGTGTCGGTGCCAACTTCCTGGCTTGTTCCACACCAAGACTCGCTCAGTGCTGTCAGCTGAGGAAGCCCTGTCCTATGCTTAGATCTGCCCTTTGATGATACAGGTGCTTTTCCCAAATGGTGCAATAACACTCATTTAAAATTGGCAAAACTCCTGTGCATATGCAGGAAGTGATTGATGAACAAAATTGACAAGTTCCAACGCGATTCTGCAGTCATTCCACATAAAATCAAGATTGTCGTGTCAGGCCTGCTGCCGCTGCTGTTGCTGCCGCTGCTGTTGCTGCCGGGAAAGTGAACCTTCAAAAAAAAAGCTGTGAAAGGCAAGCACATATTGCCAGCTGAAAAGTGGTTAGGTTTTGAAAACAGAACTGGAATCACCAAAATAGCTGACAGATTTTGTAAAGTACTCAATAGGGTTTACCCTATTAACCAGAACAAACTGTGAATTACAACGATGGCAAGAGAGCACAAACTCAGTTCATGTGTTGTTGTCAATCTGTATGTCTCAGAGCGTCGAGCACAGTGGAAGCATTTTGGACAGTAAATTACACCATGATATTTCTGGAAATCCTGAGGTGCTACTTGTAAATTGAAGGTGCCGTGGAACAGAGGACGTTAAATTTCCTTCAAATGAATCATACATTCAGACTACTGCTTCTTTTCTTTTAACACGTAACACTGTATGTGTATCAAGTTGTTGCTTCCCCTGACACTGGTATTCTTGTGATTATTCTGATGAATGGAAGAGGGAAAGCTTCGCCTTTTTGTCTTTTTTCAGCAGTACTCAGGTTCTGGCCTACCAAACAACTATTTGGATATTCTGAATATTTTATGATTTTCAGTATCGCATAATGATCAAACCTAAACCAAAGAAACTTCCTCTACCAATGGCTCAGTCACATACAATTATTCCTGTGAATAACTGCACTTCTTTAGGAAAGTTAGACTGTGGTTTAAAAGGCTCCTCCCGCACCCCACCTCTCGACTGGAAACACATGCTGATGGATTTTTAATAACACTCTAGTTCAAAGGCCTGTTGCCGCCCTTCTCTCCTTGTACATCATCCGTCAAATGTCCCACTTATATATTTTGCACAAACACTGCAATGGACAAGGTAACTGAATCATATTGAATGCAAAATTTGTGATTTATCTCCTGAAGGAAAACAGATATTTCCTTTTCACATATGGGGCTGGGTTCTTCATTCCTGCGGCTAAGTGCCGACGCCGGCATGGGACCCGTAGTGTTTCATGACCGGCAAATCGGCAGGAACCCCTCACCGATTCCGGTACCAGTGAGGAGCGAGCACCGGCGCCGCGTGAAATGCCTGCAGATCGTGCAGAAAACGGTTGGATAATGGCTGGGTCCCAGGCCACGCATGTCCGCGGCTGACGACCTGTAGCGGTCGCGCAATACAACATGGCACCGCCATGTAACCTAACCCCAAAACTTCGACCACTGGCCACCCCCCACCAGTCCCCCCAGTCCTTGCAGAAGCCCCTCCAGCCAGAGGCACGGATCCCGGCCGAGTGCGGCGGCGCTGGACAGAGTCCACAACCATCACGCCAGGCCCCCGCACAGTTGGGACCACACATATCCCGCACATCGGGAACTCAGCCCATCGGGGGAGGAGCATCGTGGGTGTGCCGGCCGATGACGTGCCAACGCCATTGAAACGGCGCGCAGCGTGGGTCCTGATGATGCCAGTTTGGAGGGGAGGAGCATTGGGGACCGGTGTCAAGCCGGCCCCGATTTCGGTGTGAAAATTTCGGGGTCGGGCTACGGAGCATCCAGGCCCATGGTACTTTTCCATCATTAAAATGTTAAAGTAAAAACACACACAGATCAAAGATCACAAAATTTAAACTACTATTCTAAATGTGTAACGATTCTTTTCCTCCGGCGATCACTTTTCTCTCGTAGTCCCTCAAAGTAAGGAGGACCCATGAATCTGCGCGTGCAACGTTACACACAGGGAGGCTTTTGCGCTGCAGCTACCACATGGTTCTGGCTGACCAGGAGAGTTTCCAGCTCTTAGCACCTGCCATAGGCCTATTGGAAAGCTTTACAGTGGTTAGCACTGCTGCCTCTCAGCACCAAGGACCAGGGTTCAATTCCAACCTTGGGCGACTGTCGGTGTGGAGTTTGCACATTCTCCCTGTGTCTGCGTGGGTTTCCTCCGGGTGCTCCGGTTTCCTCTCACAATCCAAAGGTGTGCAGGTTAAGTGCATTGGCCATTCTAAATTGACCCTTAATGTGCAACAGCCATGTGGCATTACGGGGCCGGTTCGCTCAAAAATTGTCTAAGTTAATTTGTGGCGGCTATTTTAGGGAGCTTCCCGTTGGCAACTTTCCCACCGCTATTCAATAACAGTTAGTCACGTTTTCGGGCCCTGGGGAGATTCTCACCAGTTTAGTTCACACTGAGAATTCTTTTTAGCACTGGGGAGCTGAACATTTTGAAAGGGTGCCCCATCTCTAAGTGAGCTTGTGGGTCCCCACCCATGGGCAATATCACTCCCCACACACATGGGAACGACCCCACCCCCCCAAGTGAGGACACCCTGCTATTGGGTCCTGGGGGTCCCCCTTCCTCACACACCCCCAAGCCCCCTTACAGCACCCTCTCGCTTCTTGAGCCTCCACCCATTACCTCAACCTCTCAGGGGCCCCTACTTACCTGCCCTGCACACCCCACCCTTCAAATCCCATCTCCACCCTCAATTCATGGGCATGGCCCCCCTCGCCCCCTGACCCTTGGCAGTGCCACCCTGACACTCAGGCACCCTTGCACTGCCACCTTGGCACCCAGGCAGTGCTCCTGCAAGCTTGGCAATGCCATCTGGGCAAGTACTCACACTGATGCTCTTTCAGAGGGTCGGTGTTGACTCAATGAGCCAAATGACTTCCTTCTGTGCTGACGGGATCCTATGATTCTATTTGGTCACATTATGAACACACCTTCCATGACTATCAAGTCCTAGGAATTTCGGCGGGAGCGGTGCGCAGGGGCCTTCTGGGAGGTGAGTAGTGACTTTAAAAACCCTTACCTTTGCAGGAGCAGCCCTTTGAATTTCGGCGGGAGCGGTGCGCAGGGGCCTTCTGGGAGGTGAGTAGTGACTTTAAAAACCCTTACCTTTGCAGGAGCAGCCCTTTGAATTTCGGCGGGAGCGGTGCGCAGGGGCCTTCTGGGAGGTGAGTAGTGACTTTAAAAACCCTTACCTTTGCAGGAGCAGCTCTCTGAATTTCGGCGGGAGCGGTGCGCAGGGGCCCTCTGGGAGGTGAGTAGTGACTTTAAAAACTCTTACCTTTGCAGGAGCAGCCCTTTGAATTTCGGCGGGAGCGGTGCGCAGGGGCCTTCTGGGAGGTGAGTAGTGACTTTAAAACCACTTACCTTTACAGGAGCAGCCCTTTGGATTTCAGCGGGAGCGGTGCGCAGGGGCCTTCTGGGAGGTGAGTAGCGACTTTAAAACCACTTACCTTTACAGGAGCAGCCCTTTGAATTTCGGCGGGAGCGGTGCGCAGGGGCCTTCTGGGAGGTGAGTAGTGACTTTAAAAACCCTTACCTTTGCAGGAGCAGCTCTTTGAATTTCGGCGGGAGCGGTGCGCAGGGGCCTTCTGGGAGGTGAGTAGCGACTTTAAAAACCCTTACCTTTGCAGGAGCAGCCCTTTGAATTTCGGCGGGAGCGGTGCGCAGGGGCCTTCTGGGAGGTGAGTAGTTACTTTAAAAATCCTTACCTTTGCAGGAGCAGCTCTTTGAATTTCGGCGGGAGTGGTGCGCAGGGGCCTTCTGGGAGGTGAGTAGTGACTTTAAAAACCCTTACCTGGTCCCGCGTCTGTTCTTCTTTTCTGTTTTATTTTTTTTTATATAAGGCGGGAACCGGAAGTTCGACCTCTGGCAAGTCCGTCCCCCCCCCCCCCCCCCCAAACCAATAAATTCTGGTGGAGAGGAAACCCGAGACACTACACGTGTAGTGTCTCCCACCCACCCTCCTCCTCTAACCTAATAATAAAACCCATTGGTGTGAGGTAAGTACCATATTTTATTATTAACACTAAGAAGGTAAGTAAGTGATTTTTACTCATTTTTACTGTTATACCTTTTTCAAATTGTGTGTGTCGGGGGGAAACTGAAGTGACATCACAGAAAAGCTGTGGCCTGAGTGGCTGGTTGGGATTCTACACTAAATTTTAAAAAATTGAGCATTGGTAACTAATTAAACATAATTACTTAATTATAATTTAGAGGGATATCTAAGCCAGAGATCGGAGAGTACTATATTTAGCTTTCGCATTTCTATTAGAAATCTAGTGCTAGGAAATAGATAGTTAACAGTAACTTTGAAATTTAAAAAAAATATTCAAAAAAAAAAATAAAGAAATAAAAATTTTTAATTTTAATTTTAATTAATTGACGCAATGTCAGTTAGAGGGGTGCTGTGCTCTGACTGTGAGATGTGGCAGGTCCGGGAGGCTTCCAGCGTCCCGGATGGCTTCATCTGCAGAAAGTGCACCCAACTGGAGCTCCTCACAGACCGCATGGTTCGGTTGGAGCAGCAATTGGATGCACTTAGGAGCATGCAGGTGGCGGAAAGCGTCATAGATCGCAGTTACGTAAATGTGGTCACACCCAAGGTGCAGTCAGAGAAATGGGTGACCACCAGAAAGGGCAGGCAGTCAGTGCAGGAATCCCCTGTGGTTGTCCCCCTCTCGAACAGATATACCCCTTTGGATACTGTCGGGGGGGGATAGCCTATCAGGGGAAAACAGCAGCAGCCAGAGCAGTGGCACCACGGCTGGCTCTGATGTTCAGAAGGGAGGGTCAAAGCGCAGAAGAGTAATAGTAATAGGGGACTCTATAGTCAGGGGCACAGATAGGCGCTTCTGTGGACGTGAAAGAGACTCCAGGATGGTATGTTGCCTCCCTGGTGCCAGGGTCCAGGATGTCTCCGAACGGGTAGAGGGCATCCTGAAGGGGAGGGCAAACAGGCAGAGGCCGTTGTACATATTGGTACTAACGACATAGGCAGGAAGGGGCATGAGGTCCTGCAGCAGGAGTTCAGGGAGCTAGGCAGAAAGTTAAAGGACAGGACCTCGATCGGGATTACTCCCTGTGCCACGTGCCAGTGAGGCTAGAAATAGGAAGATAGAGCAGCTAAACACGTGGCTAAACAGCTGGTGTAGGAAGGAGGGTTTCCATTACCTGGACCACTGGGAGCTCTTCCGGGGCAGGTGTGGCCTGTATAAGAAGGACGGGTTGCATCTAAACCGGAGAGGCATAAATATCCTGGCCGCGAGGTTTGCTAGTGTCACATGGGAGGGTTTAAACTAGTATGGCAGGGGGGTGGGCACGGGAGCAATAGGTCAGAAGGTGAGAGCATTGAGGGAGAACTAGGGAATAGGGACAGTGTGGCTCTGAGGCAGAGCAGACAGGGAGAAGTTGCTGAACACAGCGGGTCTGGTGGACTGAAGTGCATATGTTTTAATTGCGGGTAAGGCAGATGAACTTAGAGCTTGGATTAGTACTTGGAACTATGATGTTGTTGCCATTACAGAGACCTGGTTGAGGGAAGGGCAGGATTGGCAGCTAAACGTTCCAGGATTTAGATGTTTCAGGCGGGATAGAGGGGGATGTAAAAGGGGAGGCGGAGTTGCGCTACTGGTTCGGGAGAATATCACAGCTGTACTGCGAGAGGACACCCCAGAGGGCAGTGAGGCTATATGGGTAGAGATCAGGAATAAGAAGGGTGCAGTCACAATGTTGGGGGTTTACTACAGGCCTCCCAACAGCCAGCGGGAGATAGAGGAGCAGATAGGTTGACAGATTTTGGAAAAGATTAAAAACAACAGGGTTGTGGTGATGGGAGACTTCAACTTCCCCAATATTGACTGGGACTCACTTAGTGCCAGGGGCTTAGACGGGGCGGAGTTTGTAAGGAGCATCCAGGAGGGCTTCTTAAAACAATATGTAGACAGTCCAACTAGGGAAGGGGCGGTACTGGACCTGGTATTGGGGAATGAGCCCGGCCAGGTGGTAGATGTTTCAGTAGGGGAGCATTTCGGTAACAGTGACCACAATTCAGTAAGTTTTAAAGTACTGGTGGACAAGGATAAGAGTGGTCCTAGGATGAATGTGCTAAATTGGGGGAAGGCTAATTATAACAATATTAGGCGGGAACTGAAGAACATAGGTTGGGGGTGGATGTTTGAGGGCAAATCAACATCAGACATGTGGGAGGCTTTCAAGTGGCAGTTGAAAGGAATACAGGACCGGCATGTTCCTGTGAGGAAGAAGGATAAATACGGCAATTTTCGGGAACCTTGGATGACGAGTGATATTGTAGGCCTCGTCAAAAAGAAAAAGGAGGCAGCTAAAAGGCTGGGAACAGACAAAGCCTGCGTGGAATATAAGGAAAGTAGGAAGGAACTTAAGCAAGGAATCAGGAGGGCTAGAAGGGGTCACGAAAAGTCATTGGCAAATAGGGTTAAGGAAAATCCCAAGGCTTTTTACACGTACATAAAAAGCAAGAGGGTAGCCAGAGAAAGGGTTGGCCCACTGAAGGATAGGCAAGGGAATCTATGTGTGGAGCCAGAGGAAATGGGCGAGGTACTAAATGAATACTTTGCATCAGTATTCACCAAAGAGAAGGAATTGGTAGATGTTGAGTCTGGAGAAGGGGGTGTAGATAGCCTGGGTCACATTGTGATCCAAAAAGACGAGGTGTTGGGTGTCTTAAAAAATATTAAGGTAGATAAGTCCCCAGGGCCTGATGGGATCTACCCCAGAATACTGAAGGAGGCTGGAGAGGAAATTGCTGGGGCCTTGATCTTCGAGACAGGATCTACTCCCATTTGGAAGCAAATGGACGTATTAGTGAGAGGCAGCACGGTTTTGTGAAGGGGAGGTTGTGTCTCACTAACTTGATAGAGTTTTTCGAGGAGGTCACTAAGATGATTGATGCAGGTAGGGCAGTGGATGTTGTCTATATGGACTTCAGTAAGGCCTTTGACAAGGTCCCTCATGGTAGACTAGTACAAAAGGTGAAGTCACACGGGATCAGGGGTGAGCTGGCAAGGTGGATACAGAACTGGCTAGGCCATAGAAGGCAGAGAGTAGCAATGGAAGGATGCTTTTCTCATTGGAGGGCTGTGACCAGTGGTGTTCCACAGGGATCAGTGCTGGGTCCTTTGCTGTTCGTAGTACATATAAATGATTTGGAGGAAAATGTAACTGGTCTGATTAGTAAGTTTGCAGACGACACAAAGGTTGGTGGAATTGCGGATAGCGATGAGGACTGTCGGAGGATACAGCAGGATTTAGATTGTTTGGAGACTTGGGCGGAGAGATGGCAGATGGAGTTTAATCCGGACAAATGTGAGGTAATGCATTTTGGAAGGTCTAATGCAGGTAGGGAATATACAGTGAATGGTAGAACCCTCAAGAGTATTGAAAGTCAAAGAGATCTAGGAGTACAGGTCCACAGGTCATTGAAAGGGGCAACACAGGTGGAGAAGGTAGTCAAGAAGGTATACGGCATGCTTGCCTTCATTGGCCGGGGCATTGAGTATAAGAATTGGCAAGTCATGTTGCAGCTGTATAGAACCTTAGTTAGGCCACACTTGGAGTATAGTGTTCAATTCTGGTCGCCACACTACCAGAAGGATGTGGAGGCTTTAGAGGGGGTGCAGAAGAGATTTACCAGAATGTTGCCTGGTATGGAGGGCATTAGCTATGAGGAGCGGTTGAATAAACTCGGTTTGTTCTCACTGGAACGAAGGAGGTTGAGGGGAGACCTGATCGAGGTATACAAAATTATGAGGGGCATAGACAGAGTGGATAGTCAGAGGCTTTTCCCCAGGGTAGAGGGGTCAATTACTAGGGGGCATAGGTTTAAGGTGAGAGGGGCAAGGTTTAGAGTAGATGTACGAGGCAAGTTTTTTACGCAGAGGGTAGTGGGTGCCTGGAACTCGCTACCGGAGGAGGTGGTGGAAGCAGGGACGGTAGTGACATTTAAGGGGCATCTTGACAAATACATGAATAGGATGGGAATAGACGGATACGGACCCAGGAAGTGTAGAAGATTGTAGTTTAGTCGGGCAGCATGGTCGGCACGGGCTTGGAGGGCCGAAGGGCCTGTTCCTGTGCTGTACATTTCTTTGTTCTTTGTTCTTTGTTCTAGGGTGGGACTTGTACCCGGAACCACAAGACCTTCTTAATGGTGATTTATCAAAAGTGACAGCCACAGTCTTGTATTAAGCATGTGTTGAATAAAATGGAGGAACAGAACATAAGCCATGAAGAGCACAGCACTTTGTGAAGAGAAAGGGCAATTAATATTTTGATTACAGTGTATATGGGAAATGTGCTTGAAAAGCACAAAAAATGCAAATACAGTATGGTTCAAAAATATATGCAAAACACACAACCAAATAAATATGCATAGAACCAATATTATGGGACAAGTTAAAGCTAATGGCCATTATTTTCCTTGCCAATTTTCTCCCCTTTCTTTAACACACAACTGTACACATTCTTCTTTTTACTGATGGTCATTTTCGTTAAAATAATTTCAGAAGAGGAAAATCAGACGTCTCAAAATTTTTCAACTGTTTTAAATTGTTTACATAGGATGTACATAATAAAAATGGCTATTAGGCCAAACCATGCCAGCATTTCTGCTCCAATTGAGACTCCTCACATCGCTCCTCGTCTAAATCTATCATCTTAACTCTCCATTACCCCCTTCCTCAAATGCTGTCTCACTTCCCCCGAAATGTATCTAAAGTATTTGTTTCAATCATGCCCTGTGGGAGAAAGTTCCACATTCTCACCACTCTTTGGGTAAAGATGTTTCTTGTGACTTCAGATTTGGATTTGTTGGTGACCATTGTGGTGATATGCATCACTGTAAATACACACGGGGTTAATGAATGAAATTAAATGAAATGAAAATTGCTTATTTTCACAAGTAGGCTTCAAATGAAGTTACTGTGAAAAGCCCCTAGTCGCCACATTCCGGCGCCTGTTCGGGGAGGCTGTTACGGGAATTGAACCGTGTTGCTGGCCTGCCTTGGTCTGCTTTCAAAGCCAGCGATTTAGCCCTGTGCTAAACAGCCCCACACACATGTAATGTAGATACACTGGAACTAAATAAACACTAGAGGGAGCACTAGAGACATCATGACACACAGACATTCAACCAATAGGTCAGTAAGATAGGACACGACCAATGGGCATTCAAGACACACCCAGAGGTGACACTACCACAAGGGGGCTACCCATATAAAAGGACAGGGCACACATGCTCTTTCTCTTTCCATAGGCGACACTCAGAGACACAGGGGCAGGTCGGAAGCATCACACCCACCGCATGGATTAGAGCAGACTGGTTAGTTCGATTAAGTTACCATAGCAAGATCAGCAGGAGAGTCGAACTCAAGTAGGAGAATTGTTAACTGTTCAATAAATGTGTTAAACCTATCTCCAAGTCTGAACCATCCTTTGTCAGAGTATACATCAAGGAAGCAGCTTATGCTATATGAAGAAGCATAACACAACAACCATCATATATTGATGGTCTCTGGCTATGCTCTCCCCACAGTGAATAGCGGGAGAGGCCAAAAATCGAGATCCGTGCCAGACGCCAAACAGTTTGCGATGCAATTGGCCCGCTCCCATAGGCAAAATTGGAATCTCGCAGTAGTGTGGCGAGAAAACAATTATCACTACTTAAGCCCTATTTCCGTACAATTAACAAGAACGGCCCATGTACAATGGCCTTCCGTCATTCAGCGGCCTCGTCAGCAAGTGCTCACTCTGGCGCTGGTTAGTACTCCCTTTGAAAAACGAGAACTTGGTGGAAGGGCTCCTGTCGGGAGATGAGGAAGGCTATCACTAATAGGGAATTGGCAATCATGGTTAAGTTAGCACGTCACACATGCAAAGTGGACTCCCATGGGTGCGTGGGCCATGTAGCATGTGGGGCTCATTGCTGAACATCCCAAACATACCTTGATGCCTGGACACTGTGCTTGAACACTGCAGGAGGCAACACTTCACATGCAACATCTGAAGACTCGGGGGATGGGACACAGCTCCGGGGACATATCCACGGCTGGAGGGTGGGTGAGTGCCACGGGGAGGGCAGGGGATGCCTGGAGAGATGGGCAAAGGCCCGGGGGTCAGCCCACATTGCAGAAGGAAGTGACAGAGACATCATTATGGTTCTGCAAAAGGACTTTTAATGTGTTGCACAAACCCCACTCCCAATGGTGCCACCACCCCACCTCCCTAAACCCCTCCCCGCACCCTTCCCCCCCCCCCCCCAACCTGGTGCCCTCAGTGATCCTCAATGTGCTTTGCCCTCCTAGGTCTACCACTATGTCTTTGTGTTTCCCCAGGATGCACATCTGAGGTGGAGGCAGCCAGCTGCCAATCTTGTCCCGTGGCCTTCGATGCCCCTGGCGGGCGTTCTCTGGGGGCTCTGGGGCCAGAGGGCCCGGCTCACTTGTTGGCGGCACATGCAGAGCCGTGCCTCCCAGTCCCATGTGTTGACGGTGAGACGCGGCCTCATCAGAGGGGTGGAAATCGGGGGAGCTGATGGCCACCATCCCCAGTTCATGGGATGGGTTTGGATTAGCACTCAGAAGCCTCTCCTCCAAATGTGCCCATAGGGCCCTGGGGTTCATCGTCGAGCCCCAGCTGCCCCTGCATCATCTAGCTCTGCCAGCCCTGGCAGTTCCCCATGGTCTGCACCACAGTGTCAACGCCTTCAGCGATGTTCCTCAGAGACTGGGCCATGCTCTGAGAGCGGGACATGTCCTGCAGAACATCACCAAAGACGACCTGGTACTGGGTTACATCCCTCAGCGAGTCGAACATTCTGTCAAGGCCCTCAGCCACGGCCGTCATCGACTGCACGACGCCTTGGAAACCTTCACTCATGGTGCCGACATCGTGCACCAGGCTTACCACTGTGGTCGCCAACCTAGCAGTGATGGCCTCGGTGCCACTCATTGCCGGCGCCATTTCCTGTGCCCTTAGCCTCTGGGACTCCTCCAAGTGGCTATGGATCTGCTGGAGTGACACTGACATCTGCATCGGAAGACCCAGGTTGGTCCCTATCAATAGTACTTCTATACCACTGGCTCAGCATCAGGCTGGCAGCCAGCTGGGTCCTGGGATCCAGCAGGCCTCCAATTGCTGTCTGGCCTGGGGGTTCCTGCCTCCACCTGATGTGCATCATCAGTGGTGTGTCTAAGGAATGGGGAAGAGGAGTGATGTCTGGGGAAGGGGGGGGGGGCAGAGACATTGGTGGGTGGGGAGGGGGGGGGGGTGTAGAGATGCCTAAGGAATAGAAGAAGCTGGAATGAAATATCTAGAGAAGGGGGTTCACTGGGGAAGAGAAGGCGGGTAGAGAGATCCAGCGAAAATGTGGGAGGTGATAGAGATTTCCAGGGAAGGGTGGCGGGGTCGAAGAGATAGAGAGATGTCCAGCCGGGGCCAATGGGGGTGGAAAAGAGTGTCATGGAAAGGGGGTGAGAGTGAGCGTTCAGAGAAAGGGAGAAGGAGGTGAGAGTGAGTGTTCGGCGAAGGGGGTGAGAGCCAGTGTTGGGGAAAGGGGTGAGAGCGAGTGTTCGGGGAAGTGGGTGAGAGTGCATGTTCGGAAAAAAGAGTGAGAGCGAGTGTTCGGGGAAGGGGTGACTGAGAGTCTTCAGGAATGGGGTGAGAGTGAGTGTTCGGGGAAGGGGGTGAGAGCGAGATACGGACCCAGGAAGTGTAGAAGATTGTAGTTTAGTCGGGCAGCATGGTCTGCACGAGCTTGGAGGGCCGAAGGGCCTGTTCCTGTGCTGTACATTTCTTTGTTGTTCTTTGAGTGTTCGGGGAAGTGGATGAGAGCGAGTGTTCGGGGAAAGGGGTGAGAGCGAGTGTTCGGGGAAGTGGGTGAGAGCGAGTGTTCGGGGAAGGGCGTGAGAGTGAGTGTTCGGGGAAAGGGGTGAGAGCGAGTGTTCGGGGAAGTGGGTGAGAGCGAGTGTTCGGGAAGTGGGTGAGAGCGAGTGTTCGGGGAAGTGGGTGAGAGCGAGTGTTCGGGAAAGTGGGTGAGAGCGAGTGTTTGGAGAAAGGGGTGAGAGCGAGTGTTCGGGTAAAGGGGTGAGAGCGAGTGTTCGGGGAAGTGGGTGAGAGCGAGTGTTTGGAGAAAGGGGTGAGAGCGAGTGTTCGGGTAAAGGGGTGAGAGCGAGTGTTCGGGGAAGTGGGTGAGAGCGAATGTTCGGGGAAGTGCGTGAGAGCGAGTGTTCGGGGAAAGGGGTGAGAGCGAGTGTTCGGGGAAGTGGGTGAGAGCGAGTGTTCGGGGAAAGGGGTGAGAGTGAGTGTTCGGGGAAGGGGTGAGAGCGAGTGTTTGGGGAAAGGGGTGAGAGCGAGTGTTCGGGGAAGTGGGTGAGAGCGAATGTTCGGGGAAGTGCGTGAGAGCGAGTGTTCGGGGAAAGGGGTGAGAGCGAGTGTTCGGGGAAGTGGGTGAGAGCGAGTGTTCGGGGAAAGGGGTGAGAGTGAGTGTTTGGGGAAAGGGGTGAGAGCGAGTGTTCGGGGAAGGGGTGAGGGCGAGTGTTTGGGGAAAGGGGTGAGAGCGAGTGTTCGGGGAAAGGGGTGAGAGCGAGTGTTCGGGGAAGTGGGTGAGAGCGAGTGTTCGGGGAAAGAGGTGAGAGAGAGTGTTCGGGGAAAGGGGTGAGAGCTAGTATTCGGGGAAGTGGGTGAGAGCGAGTGTTCGGGGAAGTGGGTGAGAACGAGTGTTTGGAGAAAGGGGTGAGAGTGAGTGTTCGGGTAAAGGGGTGAGAGCGAGTGTTCGGGGAAAGGGGTGAGAGCGGGTGTTCGGGGAATGGGGTGAGAGCGAGTGTTCGGGGAAAGGGGTGAGAGCGAGTGTTCGGGGAAAGGGGTGAGAGCGAGTGTTCGGGGAAAGGGGTGAGAGCTAGTGTTCGGGGAAAGGGGTGAGAGCTAGTGTTCGGGGAAAGGGGTGAGAGCTAGTGTTCGGGGAAGTGGGTGAGAGCGAGTGTTCGGGGAAAGGGATGAGAGCGAGTGTTCGGGGAAAGGGGGTGACTGAGAGTCTTCAGGAAGGGGGTGAGAGTGGGTGTTCAGGCAAGGGGAGTGTCTTGGAGGGCGCATACAGTGGCGTCAATGGTGGTGTCCTGGAGTGTTGGGCATCGGGTACTGGGCAAAGTAGGGAACAGCCAGACATTATAGTGTCATTTATGCAGTGAGATACAGTAGGGTGGCATGACCAGGATGTTAGTTTGGTTCGTGAAGGTTCATGCAAAGCTGGTTAAATTTGAAATTGCCATCCCAGCTCCTCTGAGTTGATTGACTGCCCCTTGCCCACCCCCTGCATTAAACCAGGAAGTGAGTGGATTGGAAGAGAGTTTAAACATCTCAACCAAGCTCAAGCACTCCTTTTTCGGGGTTAAAATTCATCCCATAACCTTTGGTTGAGGTGAAGTTCTACCACTCAACCAAGACTGATTGCTAAGGAACTCAATGGGATACAAACTTATCTTCATAAAGAAAAATTGAAGGTTTGCACTTTGAAATCACAAAGCAAAATTAAAAATACAACTACTTCCCACCTTAACAATCATATGAACTCATCATGGCAACTAGACTTAAGAGTGCACTGATGATTGCACTCATCAGCATAATACTAGGTTACTTGCATCAATCAAATGGTCAATTATAAATCATAATCAGTCATTTTCTCCTGGGACAATTCTAGCTAACTATCTTTATTTTGTAAGTTATTACTGGGGCAGATGGTGACATCGTGGTAAAGTCGCTTGACCAGTAATCCAGAGACCTAGGGCGCAGCTCTGCAGCGGGGAACTAAACTCGCCGGTCACACCGGCTCCTCAGAGATCGGGGCACGCAATTCAAAGTAAGCTCGCGGGTCCCCACATCCACCACCCTGGGTCCACAGAGAATGGGACCACCGCAGACATGGGCAGCACCCCCAACCCTCAACCCCAAGGGAACCTCCACCCCCCACACCCAGGCATGATGGTGACCCTGCCCACAGTCATCCATCTTTGTGGGCATCAGGGAACATACCGCACTACGGGGTTTCCCTCCCCCTCTTGAGTTCCCCCCTTCAGTTTCCCCCCTCCTCCTCTAGGGCCCCCTTTTCATTTCCCTTCCCCCTTCATGATGCAAGGTTGGCATTGCCAGTGTGCCCGGGTGCAAGGCGCAGGGGGCTCTAATGGCCTCGGTGACCTCCGGAGTGGTCTCATGCCTGGTCTCCGCTTGTGGAGACCAGTACTAATGGGCGCTCGGGTGAGCCCTTACTGGTACGACCGGTGACGCCCAGGAGCCAGGAGACTGCGGCCCCAAACCAGCCTTGCATATTTAGATGAGCCTAATGGATCATTTAAATATGATTATCTCGATCACCCCCAGCGAGGGTGTGATCCAGATCTAGTTGGGTGATTCTCACACGTTTCGGCGCACGTGTGAAGCCCGTTTTGGGCCCGTCCTGTTCTGCTCTTGGTGCAACGGGACCTGCACCAGCCGCACAGGGTGGGTAAACCGTGCCCCTAGGTTCAAAACTGAATTGAAAATTGATCTCAGTAATGGCGAAACTAACATCAATTGTTCTACAAACCCCATCTGATTCACTAATATCCTTCAGGGAAGGAAATCTGCCATCCTTACCAAGTCTGGCCTACATGTGACTCCAGATCCACAGCATTGTGGCTGGCTCTCCTATACTGCCTCACAAGCCACCGAGTTCAATGGGTATGTAAATCCTGGCCTTGTCAGCAACACCCACATCTCATGACAGGACAAAAAGAAACTATTGCTCACTCTGACTTTAACACACGAACAATTCATGAGAATGACTTGAAGACTAAAAAGCGACCAAAATAACTAAAGAAAAGTCAAGCAATGTGAAAAAAACTGGGGGGAAAATTAGGAGGTTGATTGCAAGGAAAGGGAGAAGTACTGTCAGCATGGAAATCATCCACCCCATCCTCCTTCATGAGCGCTGGAGGGGGTGTCCAGGCTGGACCATATATTAGACTTCAGTTGAACCCTTTGATGCCACCAAATTATCTTTTTTATTGGGGCAGAAGAATCCTCTCCCAGGACTTTGGAGTCTTCTTGTGCTGAAGCGACTTGTCAACTGTGAGCTTTTTTAAAAAAGCTGCAAGGTGGTTCCCTACTCTAACACAGGGCTGGCTGCCAGCACCTGCAGTAGCGTCAGGCTTGACCCCCGCCAGATAATTCGGTGGCACCCACGCATCGCCCGCATTCATGATCTAGTGGCCGTATTATCGCATTCAGCTGACCACCGTGGAACAACGGCGATATGTGACAACCTCTGAACGGGACTTGATCCCTGGTTTCCATTTAGTGGGAGATAAGAAGCAAAATATTTAAGTCAGCTTTCAGAAATTGTGGCTTTATATCAATCCTCTCAGTAATGCAGAGTTATGGAAAATATTCCAACCACAGTTCCCTACTCTGTAACAAGTGATTTTTCAAGTGTGAAATACTGGAATGAACGACAGTCGTTAGGATTCTACATCCATTTGTGTTGGCCATCTCAATGATCTATTTGAAGTTCCCAGCTGTTCCACTCATTTCCTGTTGGTGTTCAATTCAGTACCACACTGAGAATGGATAAAGATAAGCCAGAGGGCACTACTGGAAGGTACGGATCGTTACACATATGTACAGGAATCATATGCAAGTTGGCTGTGCCATGATTGGAGGTATGCAGATGGCATAGGTGTTTATGCAGGGCTGTGCAGCATTGCTACCACTAGTTTAGACCAGATTAGCTAACACTACAAACCACAAAAGGATTTTTCCTTTCTCCCGCACCATTTCACTAGAAGACCCATTTGTTTATTATAATTTATATTCACCAGCAAAATCACAGGATTGCTGGGTTTTAAAACATTGCAATTTAATTATTAGTAACAAAATGTAAAATTTGATCATAAGACGTGTAATGATTGATTGTTTACTGTTTCCCTAAAAGGTTATCAAACCGGTAAAAGTGTCCCACTGAGGAGTACCCAATTTTAAAAAATAAAGATAATGGTTTGAGAAGCTGCGAAAAGCACGGCTGACTGAAAAGGACCTGGCAGTACTGATATAATAAACTGGACTAGGAGACAGTCAGACATACAGTAAACTAGGAGTAACAAAAACAACAGAAAAATCATTAAGTGCGAAAAAAAGTCTGTCTCACAAATGGTCTGTAACGCACAAAGACTCCGTGAGACGAATAGAGTGAAGTCGATGAGGCTTTATTAAGTGTGTGTGTTCCCCCGCAGCTCGATAGTAGAATGGCCTGCGGGGGAGGACTCCGGCTTCTTATACTCCGCCTTCAGGGCGGAGCTGGAGGTCAACGGCCAACCAGGACCCGGGATCTGTCAGCCAATGACATTAGGGCTTCCAGTCCCACATGACCCCTAATACATACTACCACATTCACCCCTTGTCAAAAATGAACCAGGCGGGGTGATGCTTCGTATGGTGGTAAGGGTTTACAGGGCTGGTCCTGGGAGGAAAAAAAACATTCACATGGCAATACAGTATTGTACAATTTTGCCCTGTTTCAACTATTTACAGAAGGTATCGGGAGGAAAGCAAAATGTTCTTGTGAAAAGTCCATATATTGATTTAGATCGACGCCACGAGTCGGTCGGGCGGTCTGGTCGTCAGTGTCGATCGCCTCTGCCCCGGTGGTGGTGGTGCTTGTACCGGTGTTGTCGTCTCCGGGAGCCTTACGGTTTCCGCTTGGGCTTTATTCTTGGTCGGGCCTGAGGGGAGGGGAACCGATCCTCCTGGGAAGGGGGCGGTCGCGGGGTGCGGCGGTGGCAGGAAGGGGGGGGGGTTGGGTGAATGGTGTCGGGGGGATGTGTGTGTTGCCGGCGGGCGCCAGAACTCGCGGGGAGACCGTGTCCTGTCGGCCGTCGGGGTACTCCACGTAAGCGTACTGCGGGTTCGCGTGGAGGAGGTGAACCCTTTCGACCAACGGGTCCGCCTTATGTGCCCGCACATGCTTTCGGAGCAAGATGGGTCCTGGGGCCGCCAGGCACGTCGGCAGCGACGTTCCAGAGGGGGACCTCCTAGGGAAGACAAGGAGGCGCTCATGAGGCGTTTGATTAGTGCTCGTACATAATAGCGACCAGATGGAGTGGAGAGCGTCTGGGAGGACCTCCTGCCACCGTGAAACTGGGAGGTCCCTGGACCGTAGGGCCAGTAGGACTGTCTCCCAGACCGTGCCGTTCTCCCTCTCTACTTGCCCGTTCCCCCGGGGGTTGTAGCTGGTCGTCCTGCTTGAGGCTATGCCCTTGCTGAGCAGGAACTGGCGCAGCTCGTCACTCATGAAGGAGGACCCCCTGTCGCTGTGGACGTATGCGGGGCAACCGAACAGTGTGAAGATGGTGTTCAGGGCTTTAATGACTGTGGCCGCGGTCATGTCAGAGCAGGGAATGGCGAATGGGAAGCGGGAGTATTCGTCCACCACATTAAGAAAGTATGTGTTGCGGTCGGTGGAGGGGAGGGGCCCTTTGAAATCGAGACTAAGGCGTTCAAAGGGGCGGGAAGCCTTAATCAGGTGCGCACCATCCGGCCTGAAAAAATGCGGTTTGCATTCCGCGCAGATGTGGCAGTCCCTTGTGACTGTACGGACCTCCTCGAAAGAGTATGGGAGGTTGCGGGACTTGATAAAGTGGAAAAACCGAGTGACCCCCGGGTGGCAGAGGTCCTCGTGGAGGGTTTGGAGGCGGTTAATTTGTGTGTTGGCACATGTGCCGCGGGATAGGGCATCGGACGGCTCGTTCACCTTTCCGGGACGATACAAAATCTCGTAGTTGAAGGTGGAGAGCTCGATCCTCCACCTTAAGATCTTGTCTTTTTTGATTTTGCCCCGCAGTGCATTATCGAACATGAAGGCTACCGACCGTTGGTCAGTGAGGAGAGTGAATCTCCTGCCGGCCAGGTAATGTCTCCAATGTCGCACAGCTTCCACTATGGCTTGGGCTTCCTTTTCCACTGAGGAGTGGCGGATTTCTGAGGCGTGGAGGGTCCGGCAGAAAAAGGCCACGGGTCTGCCCGCTTGGTTAAGGGTGGCCGCTAGAGCTACGTCTGAGGCGTCGCTCTCGACCTGGAAGGGGAGGGACTCGTCGATGGCGCGCATCGTGGCCTTTGCGATATCCGCTTCGATGCGGCTGAAGGCCTGGCACGCCTCTGTCGACAGAGGGAAGGTCGTGGTCTGTATTAGGGGGCGGGCCTTGTCTGCGTACGGGGGACTCACTGGGCGTAGTATGAAAAAAACCCCAGGCAGCGTTTCAGGGCTTTGGAGCAGTGCGGGAGGGGAAATTCCAGGAGGGCACGCATACGTTCGGGGTCGGGGCCTATTATCCCATTGCGCACTACGTAGCCCAGAATGGCTAGCCGATTGGTGCTAAAAACGCACTTATCCTCGTTGTACGTGAGGTTCAAGGCTTTGGCGGTCTGGAGGAATTTTTGGAGGTTGGCGTCGTGGTCCTGCTGGTCGTGGCCGCAGATGGTTACATTGTCGAGATACGGGAACGTGGCCCGCAACCCATGTTGATCAACCATTCGGTCCATCTCCCGTTGGAAGACCGAGACCCCGTTTGTGACGCCAAATGGGACCCTTAGGAAATGGTACAATCGCCCGTCTGCCTCGAAGGCTGTGTACTTGCGGTCACTTGGGCGGATGGGGAGCTGATGGTAGGCGGACTTGAGGTCTGTGGTAGTATGTATTGGGGGTCATGTGGGACTGGAAGCCCTAATGTCATTGGCTGACAGATCCCGGGTCCTGGTTGGCCGTTGACCTCATACTCCGCCCTGAAGGCGAAGTATAAGAAGCCGGTGCCTTCCCCCGCATGCCAGTTTACTATCGGGCTGCTGGGGAACAGACACGCTTAATAAAGCCTCATCGACTTCACTCTGTTTGTCTCACGGAGTCTTTGTGCGCCACAAGGTCCACGGTGGAGAAGACTTTATATTGGGCAATCCGATTGACCATGTCGGATATGTGGGGGAGAGGGTACGCGTCTAGTTGTGTGTACCTGTTGATGGTCTGGCTATAGTCTATGACCATCCTTTGTTTCTCCCCTGTCTTCACTACTACCACCTGCGCTCTCCAGGGACTATTGCTGGCCTGGATTACGCCTTCCTTTAGTAGCCGCTGGACTTCGGACCGAATGAAGGTCCAGTCCTGGGCGCTGTACCGTCTGCTCCTAGTGGCGACGGGTTTGCAATCCGGGGTGAGGTTCGCAAACAAGGACGAGGGTTGCACCTTGAGGGTTGCGAGGCCGCAGATAGTGAGTGGGGGTATTGGGCCGCCAAATTTGAACGTAAGGCTCTGTAGATTGCATTGGAAATCTAATCCCAGTAAGGTGGGGGCGCAGAGTTGGGGAAGGACGTTTAGTTTGTAGTTTTTGAACTCCCTCCCTTGCACCGTTAGGGTAACTATGCAGAATCCTTGGATCTGTACGAAGTGGGATCCTGCAGCTAGGGAAATCTTTTGTGCGCTGGGATAGGTGGTCAAGGAACAGCGTCTTACCGTGTCGGGGTGGATAAAGCTCTCCGTGCTCCCGGAGTCGACTAGGCATAGTGTCTCGTGGCCGTTTATTAGCACCGTTGTCGTCGTCGTCTGGAGTGTCCGGGGCCGAGCTTGATCGAGCGTAATTGAAGCGAGACGTGGTTGTAGTAGCGGAGTGGGGTCCGTTGTTGCCGTCCAAGATGGCGTCGGGGATGAACAAAATGGCCGCCCCATACATCGCATATGGCTGGGGGGGTCACAAGATGGCGGCGGGGGTGGACAAAATGGCCGCCCCCACGCGTCGTACAGGTTTGGGGTGGTCCAAGATGGCGGCGCCCTTCCTCCCCTCGTGGTGGCCGGGACCCAAAATGGCGGCGTCTGCAGGTCGCACATGGGGCGCTGGGGGGGTTGGGGAGCGTTAGGACCGCGCAGGGCTCCCTCATCTCCGGGGACAGCGGTGGTCGGGACCCAAGTTGGTAGCGCCGGCGGGTCAGACGTGGGGCGCTGGGGGGGGGGGGTTAGGGGGGCGTTAGAGACGCCCAGAACTCCCTCTTCTCCATGAGGAGTGGTGGTCGGGACCCAAAGTGGTAGCGTCGGCGGGTCATACGTGGGCTGCGGGGGGGGGGGGGGGGGGGGGGGGGTTGGGGAGCGTAAGCGGCGTGCAGGGCTCCCTGTTCTCCCGGGACCGCGGTGGTCGGGACCCAGAGCGGCTGCGTCTGCGGGTCGCACATGATGCGCTGGGGGGGGTTGGGGAGCGTAAACGGCTTGCAGGGCTCCCTGTTCTCTCGGGACAGCGGCGACCTCGCGGGACCGGCACACAACCGCGAAATGGCCCTTTTTTCCGCAGCTCTTGCAGATCGCTGCGCGGGCCGAGCAGCGCTGTCGGGGGTGTTTCGCCTGGCCGCAGTAATAGCAGCGGGCGCCCCCGGTGCCACTTGGCGTTTGGACCGTGCAAGCCTGTGGGGTGTCCGGGGGGGGGGGGGGGGGAGTTTGTCGCGACGGGTACGTACGGAGCCCAATGGGCTGCCGCGCGGTCGGGGCCGTAGGCGCGGGTATTACGCGCGGCCACGTCTAGGGAGGCTGCTAGGGCCCGGGCCTCAGAGTACTAGCGACTCTCTTTCTAGAAGTCTTTGGCGGATTTGGGAGGAATTCATACCTGCCACAAAAGCATCGCGCATTAACATGTCCGTGTGTTCATTTGCGTTCACCGAAGGGCAGCTGCAGGCTCGTCCCAAAATCAGCAGCGCGGCGTAGAATTCGTCCATCGATTCTCCGGGACCTTGCCGTCTCGTCGCGAGCTGGTAGCGAGTGTAGATTTGGTTAACTGGGCGGACATAGAGACTTTTCAGTGCTGCGAACGCCGTCTGGAAATCCTCCGAGTCTTCGATGAGGGAGAATATCTCCGTGCTTACCCTCGAGTGCAGGACCTGTAGTTTTTGGTTTTCTGTGACCCGGCCGGTGGCCGTTCTGAGGTAGGCCTCGAAACAAGTCTGCCAGTGCTTGAAGGCTGCTGCCGCGTTCACTGCGTGGGGGCTGATCCTCAGGCATTCCGGAATGATCCTGAGCTCCATAGTCCTTTTTAGGCACGCTTAATAAATTGTAGCGCACAAAGACTCCGTGAGACGAATAGAGTGAAGTCGATGAGGCTTTATTAAGCGTGTCTGTTCCCCCGCAGCTCGATAGTAGAATGGCCTGCGGGGGAGGACTCCGGCTTCTTATACTCCGCCTTCAGGGCGGAGCTAGAGGTCGACAGCCAACCAGGACCCAGGATCTGTCAGCCAATGACATTAGGGCTTCCAGTCCCACATGACCCCTAATACATACTACCACATGGTCCAAGTATTCCAAATGCCCAAGCTAAAAAAAAAACATGTATTAAAGCAATCAAGTTCTTTTTGGTCTTCTACAGATGCTGAAGTACCAGTGGGACCCTCAAACCTTTTACAGTATATGGAGGAGTCCATTAAGCTAATTGTGCTTGGTTGCACACCGCTTACGTAAATTGTCGGAATTCATGGGCGCGATTCTCCGACCCCCCACCGGGTCGGAGAATCGCCAGGGGCCGGATTGAATCCCGCCCCCACCTTGTCGTGAATTCTCCGGCACCGGAGATTCGGCGGGGGTGGGAATCGCGCCGCACCGGTCGGCGGGAATTCCCCCGGCGTTTCTCCGGTCCGCGATGGGCCGAAGTCCCGCTGCTGTCAACCCACGCCAGCCGGTGTGGATTGAACCACCTTTGGGATGGTGGGACACGGCGGCGCGGGCAGGCTCCGGGGTCCTGGGGGGGGCGCGGGGCGATCTGGCCCCGGGGGGTGCCCCCACGGTGGCCTGGCCCGTGATCGGGGCCCACCGATCCGCGGCCGGGCCTGTGCCGTGGGGGCACTCTTTTCCTTCCGCCTTCGCCATGGTCTCCACCATGGCGGAGGCGGAAGAGACCCCCTCCACTGCGCATGCACGGGGCTGCCGTGAGCGGCCCGTGACACTCCCGCGCATGCGCCGCCGGAAATAAAGCCATTTCCACGCCAGCTGGCAGGGCACCAAAGGCCTTTCCCGCCAGCTGGCGGGGCGTAAATCAGTCCGGCGCGGGCCTAGCCCCTCAAGGTGAGGGCTCGGCCCCTCAAGATGCGGAGACTTCCGCACCTTTGGGGGGGCGCGATGCCGGACTGATTCGCGCCGTTTTTGGCGCCGGTCGGCGGACATCGCGCCGATATCGGAAAATCCCGCCCCATGTCTGAAAAGTCTCATAACTCTAAATTTTCCTTCAACTTCATACAAGGTCAATTCTCCGATGTTGCTTCCACTTCCAAAATAAACAGAGGGTGGGCTTTTCGGGCCCCGTCTGGGCAGATGCAGCGAGCCAACCAAAGTTCATTAACTTTGGCGGCACCGATAAATCTCTTTTGCAAGAGATTGACCAGTTGTGGGGATTCAAAAGCTTTGAATGAGTTTTATGAATGGGAAAACTATTGTGCAAGTATTTCTTTTGTTTGCAATTTCTCAGAACATCTAAAGCCACAATCCAAAAATATATTTATGGCTTCACTTCAATTAGCCGAAACCTTCCTGCTCCGTCCATCCCATTTTAACACTCAGTGGCCGGGGAAATTTTGTCCATTTATGGGCAGAAACATTTCATGTTCATTTTAGACTTGATCATATGGGGAATATATATGACAATAATGAGGCTGCTCCTGAGAGTTGAGTATCTAGTCATGAAATATTGTGTGTTTTCTTCTATAGAAATTACTGGTAATTGAAAACATATTGTGATTTATGTTTATCCTCCCTGTAAAAAGAAAATTGGGCCAACATTTACTGTAAAAATAAGAGGTGAGGCGAATGGCACGCACTGTTCTTTGTGCACAAATTGGACAGAAACTTCCTAGATTTATCATAGATTATCATAGAATTTACAGTGCAGAAGGAGACCATTTGGCCCATCGAGTCTGCACCGGCTCTTGGAAAGAGCAGCCTACCCAAGGTCAACACCTCCACCCGATCCCCATAACCCAGTAACCCCACCCAACACTAAGGGCAATTTTGGACACTAAGGGCAATTTATCATGGCCAGTCCACCTAACCTGCACATCTATGGACTGTGGGAGGAAACCGGAGCACCCGGAGGAAACCCACGCACACACGGGGAGGATGTGCAGACTCCGCACAGACAGTGACCCAAGCCGGAATCGAACCTGGGACCCTGGAGCTGTGAAGCAGTTGTGCTATCCACAATGCTACCATGCTTGCTTCAGGTAAGCAAGGAAACAAATACGAAAATCTAGAAGTTGCTGTTTGAGATGTACCGTCCCTCCAGAAGCTGCGAAAAAATGGTATTGTGTCACGTCATATTCAAATACAAAAGAACATAAGAAATAGGAGCAGCGGTAGGCCATTTGGTTCCTCGAGCCTCTTCTGCCATTCAATATGAGATCATGGTTGATTTCATTGTAGCCTTTGCTCCACTTGTGACAAGAAAGATTATTACATTATTACATTACATTACATTCAGCCTGTCCCAATAACCACTGCCTCCCTTGTTGATCAAAATTCATCCATATCAGCTTTGATTGTTTTTAATGACCCAGCCTTCACTGCTCCCTGGGATAGAGAATTCCTAAGATTAACCTCCCTCTGACATAAGAAATTGTCCCTCATCTACATCTTAAATAGGAGAAAACTTGTTTTTGGAACTTTTCCCTTAGTTCTAGATTCCCGCATGAGAGGAAACATCCTCTTATCATCTATCCTGTCAACTCCCCTCAAGATCTTGTATGTTTTAATAAGATCACCTCTCATTCATCAAAACTGCAATGGGTCTAGGTCCAAACTGCTCAACCTTTCCTATTAAGAGAACCAACTGCAATCCAGGATTCAACCTAATAAACCTTCTCTGAATGGCCCGCATTGAACAAAGGTAGGTTTAAGTGACCTATACTGGTATTGTCTAATATTAGAAAGAAGATATTGTTTTTATGTGGATTTAATTTAGTGTTTCTGTGTAAGGAAGGGCAAATCTACAGTTTAGGGGCTGGTTTAGCACAGTGGGCTAAACAGCTGGCTTGTAATGCAGAACAAGGCCAGCAGCGTGGGTTCAATTCCCGTACCGGCCTCCCCAAACAGGCGCCGGAATATGGCGACTAGGGGCTTTTCACAGTAACTTCATTGAAGTCCACTTGTGACAATAAGCGATTATTATTATTATTATTATTATTAGATTCAAGCTAGACCAAGGTGCTTGTATGTGTGGAGGAGTTTGGTCAGTTCAAATTGTGCTACTATTGTGCTGAGAGGGAGTTACAGTGTGAAAAGTAAACAAGCTGGGTGAAGTGTAAAGTCGTTGCTTGGTCATCAGGGGCACCTTTAGGGTCGGAATTTTTTTCTTTTAAATTTAGAGTACCCAATTCATTTTTCCAATTAAGGGGCAATTTAGCGTGGACAATCCACCTACGCTGCACATCTTTGGGTTGTGGGGACGAAACCCACGCAAACACGGGGAGAATGTGCAAACTCCACACGGACGGTGACCCAGAGCTGGGATCATAAATTATCATAGAATTTACCATAGAATTTACAGTGCAGAAGAGGCCATTTGGCCCATCGAGTCTGCATCGGCTCCCGGAAAGAGCACCCTACCCAAGGTCAACACCTCCACCCTAGTCCCATAACCCAGTAACCCCACCCAACACTAAGGGCAATTTTGGACACTAAGGGTAATTTATCATGGCCAATCCACCTAACCTGCACATCTTTGGACTGTGGGAGGAAACCGGAGCATCCGGAGGAAACCCACTCACACACGGGGAGGATGTGCAAACTCTGCACAGACAAGTGACCCAAGCCGGAATCGAACCTGGGACCTCGGTGCCGTGAGGCAGCAGGGCTAACCCACTGTGTCACTGTTCTGCCCTACCTTAGGGGTAGGAATGCTTTTTGAGTGTTGTCTTATCTGGATATATCGCAATTGGTGTTAGGACAGGAAAGGTGATCAACTCTCAGCTCTGCTAGAAGCAGAAAAGCCATACAATGGAGCAAAGTGCACGAAAGCAGGCACACTAAATGACGGTTGGTTCTACAAACCAGGGAATGGAAAAGAAGCTCCAGGAATATTAAAGGAAAAAGGAACAAAGAAAAACTGTCTTGAGAACAAGATACTGTTCATGGGAGTCAAAGTCAGATCTGGGAAAAGAGCTGAAGAGGTTAGCTACAGATAAGCCTATATCTGAAGCAATTGTAAGGTTTGGCATCCTTATTCCGAGTTTTTGAAGCAATAATATTCTATTTGGGACTGAGTACCTGAGTTTGTGTAGAATTTTGGATGCATACTGCAATTCAAGACTGAGAAGAAAATAAGGAAGAAAAAAAGAGGCATATGATACATGCCGGAATAATAATAGCAATAGAAATCAGGAAAAATATCTCAAATGCAGGAGAGAGGTAAAGGCTGAAATAAGGAAGGCTAAGAGGAAGCACGAGGAAAGTTTGGCAGGCTGCGATAAAACAAATAGTAAAATGTTCTTCAAACATATTAATAGTAAAAGATTAGTGAAGGATAGAATGGGGCCCATAATGGACAAGCAAGGTAAGCTGGTCACTGAAGCACAGGGTACGGTAAAGGCACTAAATTAGCACTTTGTTCTGTCTTTATCGAAATAGAAGATGGTAACAATGGCCCAGTTGAAAATGTGGGTGTTCAGCAACTGAGCAGATTTGTGATAGATAAAGAGGTGCTAAAAAGGCTGGCAGCACTCCAGGTAGAGAAGTCACCAGGCCTGGATGGGATGCATCCTAGATTGCTGAGAGAGATAAGGGAGCAAATTGCAGAGCCGTTGACTCTCAGAATGCAGGATTAGTCCTGGAGGACTGGAGCATTGCAAATGTGACGCCAATGTTTAAGAAAGGGGCAAAGGATAACATAGGAAACTACAGATCTGTCAGCTTGACATCAATATTGGGAGAACTGATGCAGACCATAACACGGGATAAGATAAATATGCACTCAAAGAAAAATAGGTTAATACTATAATAATAATAATCGCTTATTGTCACAAGTAGGCTTCAATGAAGTTACTGTGAAAAGCCCCTAGTCGCCACATTCCAGTGCTAGTTCGGGGAGGCCGGTACGGGAATTGAACCCGCGCTGTGGCATTGTTCTGCATTACAAGCCAGCTGTTTCGCCCACTGTGCTAAACCAGCCCCTCTAGACAATCAACATGGCTTTGCCAAGGACAGGTCATGTCTGTCAAATTTAAGTGAGTTCTTTGACGAGGTTACACAGGCAGTAGATAAGGATAGTGCTGTGGATGTTGTATATTTGGACTTTCAGAAAGCATTTGATAAGGTGCCATATGGCAGGTTGGTTAGCAAATTAGAAATGTTTGGCATTGATGGGTTCTTGGCAGCATGAATTCGAAGTTGGCTAAGAGGTAGGAAACAGAGGCTAGGATATGAGTGTTTCTCAGACTGGAAATGAGTTGAAAGTGGTATTCCCCAGGGCTCATTGTTGAGATCTTTGCTTTTTCTGATTTATATAAATGATTTAGAGAGAGTGTTGAGGTCAAAATCTCTAAATTTGCAAATGATACTAAGCTAGGAGGAATAGTGGACTGTGAGGATGACGGTGCGCAACTTCAGAGGGACATTGGCCAAATGGGCAGACACCTGGCAGATGAATTTCAATGCAGAGAAATGTGCGATAAAGCATTTTGGGAGAAGAAACATGGGG
This sequence comes from Scyliorhinus torazame, assembly GCF_047496885.1. Lineage (NCBI taxonomy): Eukaryota > Metazoa > Chordata > Chondrichthyes > Carcharhiniformes > Scyliorhinidae > Scyliorhinus > Scyliorhinus torazame. The sequence continues at coordinate 257,480,381 of NC_092713.1, forward strand.
AGACAATACAGGCTCAATGGTACAACTTTGAGGTGAGTACAGGAGCAGAAGGACCTCAGGGTTCAAGTGCATTGTTCTCTGAAGGTGCCAGGCAAGTTGAAACAATTAGAATCCTTGGATTTCTAAATAGAAGCATCGAGTATAAAAACAAGGAAGTGATGCTACACCTCTACAAATCATTGATCTGACCACATTTGGAATATTGTGTTCAGTTCTGAGCACTTTATTGAAGGAAGGATGTTAAAGTCCTAGAGAGAGTGCAGAGGAGATTTACAAGAATGATACCGGGAATGAGGAATTTTAGGTACAAGGAAAGATTAGAGAAGTTGGGCTTGTTCTCCTTAGAGCAGAGAAGATTAAAAGGTGACCTTATTGAGGTGTTCAAAATCATGAACGATTTTGACAGGGTAAAGAAGGATATTCTGTTTCGACTAGTGATGTATGGTCATGAGCTGCACATCATGCACGTCTGCACGCGATACCTAGGCAGCATGCACAATGCCTTCATCTTGGCACACTCAACGATCCCTGCCACCTTCGAGGCACACCCCTGGGTAAGGGGTTGGCAACTGGGCAACAAAGCTTTTCCTCTGCAGTCATGGCTGATGACGCCTATTCCGGAGACTACAGACCAACGTGGAGACCCGCTACAACGACGCCCATGCATCGATCGGGGCGTGATCGAGAAATATTATTCTGCTGAGAGACAGAGCAGTTGAAACGAGCAGCCTCTCTGCTTTGATTTTTTTTCTATCCCATATTTAATTCTGTTTGACGTTCTTTGCAAGTTGACTCTTTCTCATTAATCAAAGAGCGGAAATAATTATTCATACAGGCACTACAGCTGAAACCAAACATGTAATCACAATTATCATTGGGAATGAGACAGCGCAGCTTTGAACCAATTTCTTTCTTTCACAAAACTGACTTTGTTTTGCAGAATATTTGCAATCTAAATGTACTAAATACACAGCACAGGCGAAAGAGATTGTTAGTAATGGGAGAGAAAGTATTCCTCACTGGTCTTTTTTTTTCGACTCAAAATGACTCGCTTTCCATGAATAAGCACATCATAAGATCATAAAGCAAAAGTCCTCCCGGGAAATAAACAGAACATTTATTGAATGTCTTGAGATCATGGGACAAATATTTTCCATAGATGATTGATAAAGGAATAGCCACTGGAGAGAGACTTTACCAGAAGCAGAGGCACATCTTCCAGTCTGACTGTGGGCCTAATTAAACTACTGGAAACAAATGGTCCAGCTCTAGGATGATACTATTTGGCTCAGTGTTTCAGGTAATTTTTATTTCTTTTTTTTTTTCAGTGCTGCAAAACAGACCATCTTTTCATTCATATTTCTGTGCCCTAATATCAGTGCTCAGCGTGTCCCAGTAAGATTCAACAAACCCGGGTACAAACGAAAGACGTCTCTGTATACCTACCGAACTTAATGTCGGAATCTGACAACGTGGCAATGACTGCTGCTGTGTTTATCAGTCACAAAAAGACAGTTATCACCCGATCCAATCAGATTACATGGACGCTCCAAAACGTTGACGGCAACTAACAATTTACAGTTATAGGGCGGGATTCTCCAATCCCGCGGCAGAGTGTCCACGCCGTCGTAAATTCCGTTGCGTTTTACAACAGCGTGAATGGGCCGCTCCCATGACAAATTCTGGCCCCTCCAGGGGGCCAGCACGGCGCTGGAGCGGTTCATGCCGCTCCAGCTGCAGATCCCGGCGTGAACTGTGCACCGCGGGATCCGAGCATGCGCAGTTGCGCCGGTGCCAACGAGGACATGCGCAGTGGCACCGGCGCCAACGCGCGCATGCGCAGTGGCCTCCTTCAATGCGCCAGCCCCGACGCAACATGGCGCAGAACTATAGGGACTTGTGCGTAGGAAAGGAGGCCCCCAGCCACAGAGGCCAGCCCGCTAATCGGTGGGCCCCGATCGCGGACCAGGCCACATCAGAGGCCCCCCCAGGGTCGGACGCCACCTGCCCCCCAAAGGCCGCCACTCGACCCTTACACGCTGAGGTCCCGCCGGCCCAGAGCAGGTTAGAACGATGCCGGTGGGACTCTGCTCTTTTCTTACGGCCGCTCGGCCAATCCGGGCCGGAGAATCATTGGGCCCGCCGTGTAGAGCGGCCGCGAACAGCGCCGTGCCATCCACGCTATGCGATTCGCGCGGCCAGCCGGCGATTCTCCAACCCGGCGCAGTGTCGATGAATCCCGCCCATAGTTTTTAAAAATAAATTTAGAGTACCAATTCTTTTTTTCCCAATGAAGGGGCAATTTACTGTGGCCAATCCACCTACCCTGCACATCTTTTTCAGTTCTGAGGGTGAGACCCACACGGACGTTTGGAGAATGTGCAAACTCCATATGGACAGTGACTTGGGGCCGGGATCGAACCCAAATCCTCGGCGCTGTGAGGCAGCAGTGCTAACCACTGTGCCGCCCCGACAGATTATAGTTAACATTTTGCATGATTTCTCTTTTTTTAAATTATCATTACATTTGTTAGGATTTGAAATGATGATGATTAATGCAGGACAAAAGGAGAAAGATTAGAATTTAAGGCAGGACAGATTTGTTTAATCAAATTAAGGTCTATTTTAAAATAAATAAGCAGAGGAGGTGATTAATAAAGAGTGGCATAACAGTTTCCAACTGACCTCACTGCCAAAACCTGGAATATTTACCATACATTAATACCCAATTTCTCAACCAAGATAGTTATGGCAGGTCTGAATGATCTGCTCATTTATTTTAATACTTACAGTTCAGTATATTGCAACTGAAAATAACCCATACCATATTAAACACTGATGTCATGCTAATTTATTGCAACAATGCCCAATAAGGTAGCTATATTGGCCTAGATTTTGTAGTCTGTGGTGACATGACTGTTCTTGCCTCTGACCTTGGAGAAAACTGTCCACAATGATCTAGTTCTTTTTGGAGCGTGGCTTTCAAATTTCCCAATGTTAATTTTGCTCCGATACCAACTGGAGGTAATCTCCAGCATCCATCAACAGCCATGACATCAAGCAGGCCAACAGCCAACCTTATTGAAGAATTCTCACAGACAGCAAGCCAAGAAGCAAAACGCACCAATGACCCATCGCTTTTTAATTATTTTACCAATAGCAAAACAAAGATTGGGACATACATATGTGTTTGGGAGAGAAACAGCAATATCGTAAACTGAAAAAAAATACATAGAATTTTATCAAACTGTAGAATTTTGACATTCCACAAATAGAAAATTAGTCTTTCAGGGCTAGATAAGGTTGTTCAGCTATTGACTTAGTACAGCATTAGAAATGTAGTTGCTTCTCATTCAACAAGGCTCAGCTTTTCCAAGGAGTTTTACAGCAAGATTAACATTGCAGAAAATGGAAGATCTTGTCAGATAAAGTGATTATTTTAGATTTCTACCTGTTAGGCCTTAAACTGCACACCTTGTGGAGAAGTAGGGAATTACAGAGAGCAACCAATTGGATTTCCATGTTCATTTGCACAGAAATGGCTATCAATTTCACGACTGTAATGATGTCAAACAAAGACAAATTGCCATAATTACAACTGAAATGGCAATACATTCAGTTGGCATTTGATGATACTTCACAGCACTGATATCTAAAACAACACAAAATGAATGTGATCTATTAGTGCTTTTCACAACTAGAATTTTTGCTGTAGTAGAAGCTCAAGAGAAAATGTGTTCGTACTTTGATATGTGCAGACAGCTGGAAAATGCAGCTATAATTCTATATCACAGGCCAACAAGCTAGGTTGTTTGCTTTTCGAACCTCTGTAAAAAGTTGTCAAGAAATAAATAATTTATTGCTTCTCAGATCCCACAGGCATAATAGGCTGAATAGGTTGGAAAATTTAAGAGTTTAACTCATAATTATATTAAAAATCAATATATCTACTACCATCAGTGTTCCCTTATTTCCGAATCTATGCAGCTAATCACTGTCTGGTAGTTCCCGAGTATTGTCATTGAATAATGTGGCTCATACTTTTATTATTTTAAGATTAAGATTTAAGATTAGTTCAAAAGGCTCCTCAACAAATACATATGGATAGGATGGGTATAGAGGGCGAGGGCCCAAGGAAGTGCTGAGGGTTTTGGCCAAGGATGGTATCATGACTGGTACAAGCAAGGAGGGTCGAAGACCCGGGCGGGATTCTCCGGTCGCCGACGCCAAAATCTGCCCCCTACTGGCCGAGTTCCCCCACGGTCTCATGGTCTCATCCATCGGGAACTCGGCGTGGCAGTTTTGAACTCAATCCAGCGCTGCCACAGTCAGGCGAGGGCCAATCTGTGGGCAGGAGGCCTTTGCCAGGTGCTGGGGGCACTGTGGAGGGTGGGTCCGGGGCGCGCGAGCCGGCCAAAGGGGGGGCACTATTTTGCAGGCAAGGTCCGCGAGCAGGCCGTCGCTGTGCCCATACGTGGCCACGGACCCGGCAATTCTCCAGGCCGTATCGGCAGCTCGAGCCGGGTGCTCTACGCTCCCTTGATGCTAGACCCCAGTCAAACGGAGGATCGGTAGCCGTTTTATGTCATTTGTTCTGTCGTAAAATGCCACCATTCCCACGCCGGCATGGGGATATAGCCTCAAAGTCAGAGAATCCAACCACCTGTTCCTGTGCTGTACTGTTCTATGTTCTTTGCTCTATTCATGCACACAGTGTACTTTATACATCAATTCTTGCAAAAAAGATCTAATGTGGAGTTGCCATTTTGCATGGAGCTACCCATATCTTGATATGTCACAAAGTGTATGGGTCAACTGGTAAATGGTTAGTCGACTGATAGTATAAAACTTGGGTATTGCTGAAAAAAGACATGTCAAAACTTTTCATCTTGTACTCATCAGAACAATTCGCAAGAATATCAGTATAAGGGGAAAACAACAATTTATTCAGTATGAGAGGAGACTGTTGATTGGCTGGCAAGTGTGCACTGATTGGCAGAGGCATTGCCATGGAAAACGCACCAGTTGATGGTGAACTACCAAGCATCATTTGAAATTTGAGCCAGGTAGTTTGATCCCGATTGATCAAGGCATTGCCCCAAAGAATAAGTCAGCGAATCGCTGTCATTTAATTTGAGCAGAATTTTCACCCAGTTCACTGATAAGACCCACAGTTGATACCTTCAGCCCAGGTTCTTAGCACAAAACTGGGCAACTACAGTAAACTAATTGGTGGAACTTCGGAAGGGTCAACTAATTTACATAATTACACATAACTGGCGGCATAGCACACCTTCAAAGTGCAACGTTTAGTACAACTGAACATTTGCTCCATTTGCATCCTTGACTATAATTGTTACATAACTTCATAGAATTTACAGTGCAGAAGGAGGCCATTCAGCCCATCGAGTCTGCACCGGCTCTTGGAAAGAGCAACCCACCCAAGGTCAACACCTCCACCCTATCCCCATAACCCAGTAACCCCACCCAACCCAACGCTAAGGACAATTTTTGGACACTAAGGGCAATTTATCATGGCCAATCCACCTAACCTGCACATCTTTGGACTGTGGGAGGAAACCGGAGCACCCGGAGGAAACCCACGCACACACGGGGAGAATGTGTAGACTCCGCACAGACAGTGACCCAAGCCGGAATCGAACCTGGGACCCTGGAGCTGTGAAGCAATTGTGCTAACCACTATGCTACCGTGCTGCCTGATTCACTTACAATTCTAAAGGGGTGCAGGAGCAGAGGGACAAGTGGATATATGTGTGCAACTTGCGCAAGTGGTAAATAAGATAACTGAGATTCTGGGCTTTACAAGTAGAAACATAAGAGTGCAAGTTTATGAAACACTGGGCGGCACAGTGGCGCAGTGGTTAGCACTGCAGCCTACGGCGCTGAGGACCCGGGTTCAAATCACGGCTCTGGGTCACTGACCGTGTGGAGTTTGCACATTCTCCCTGTGTCTGCGTGGGTTTCACCACCACAACCCCAAAATGTGTAGGTTAGGTGGATTGGCCACGCCAAATTGCCCCTTAATTGGAAAAGAAAAATAATTGGGTAATCTAAATATATATTTTTTAAAGTTTATGAAACACTTATTCGGCCTCAACTGAAGTACTGCATCCATTTCTGGGCACGGTACTTTCGGAAAAATGCAAGTCCTAGAGCAGCAAGCCCTTGAGCCGTGCAGAAAGGATTTACAAGAATGGCTCCGGGGATCAGGGATAGGTGGATAGATTGACAAAGATTGTTCTGCTCTCCTTGGAAAAGTTTGAGGAGATTTGACGGAGGTGTTCAAAGCTGTGACGAGCCTGGGCAGAGGAGATAGGGAGAAACAGTTCCCACTGGTGGAAGGATCAAATTGTAGTTGGCCAGTTTTGTGCTAAGAACCCAGGCCAAAGGTTTGGGCCCAATCAGTGAACTGGGTACAAATTCTGTTCAAAATTGCTGCTTTTAGGAATTAAAAAAATATATAAATGGCAAAAAAAAACGTGACATGAGGAAAAGCACTTTTTTCTAAGCATCAATGTGTTCGGCACGACAATGCGCTGCCTGAGAGAGTGTGTTTAAACATGGATTGGATACCTATCTGAAGAGGAAAATAATCACAGGTTTGGGGGGAAAAACAGGGAAGTGGGACTAGCTGAGTTGCTCTTGCAGAGAGAGCTCACATGGTCACAACAGGCTAAATGGCCTCCTTTTTTGCTGTTATCAGCCCCCAATTAAAAACAATTATCCCCAGCATGTTGGCACAGTGGTTAGCTCTGCTGGCTCACGGCGCCGAGGTCCCAGGTTCGATCCCGGCTCTGGGTCACTTTCCGTGTAGAGTTTGCACATTCTCCCCGTGTTTGCATGGGTTTCCTATAACCCAAAGATGTGCAGGCTAGGTGAATTGGCCACGCTAAATTGCCCCTTAATTGGACAAAATTTGGATCATGCAGATCCTTAGGGAGTTTGGGGACTTTTTGGGGTATAAACTCAAAGTAGGGAAGAGTGAGCTCTTTGTAGTGCATTCAGGGGACCAGGGAAGGGGGATAGATGAGCTACCGCTGAAGAGAGCGGAAAGGAGCTTTCGGTACCTAGGGATCCAAGTAGCTCGGAGTTGGGGGGCCCTGTACAAGCTCAATTTGACGCGGTTGGTGGAGCAGATGGAGGAGGATTTTAAAAGATGGGATATGCTGCCACTCTCACTAGCGGGTAGGGTACAGTTGGTCAAAATGATGGTCCTCCCGAGGTTTCCCGTTGTGTTCCAGTGCCTTCCCATTTTGATCCCCAAGGCCTTTTTCAACCGGGTAAGCAGGAGTATCATGGGATTTGTGTGGGCGAATAAGACCCCGAGGGTGAAGAGAGTGTTTCTGGAGCGTAGCAGGGACAGGAGGGGGCTGGCGCTGCCGAATTTGTGCGGCTATTATTGGGCAGCCAATGTGGCGATGATCCGTAAGTGGGTAATGAAGGGAGAGGGGGCGGCGTGGAAGAGGCTAGAGATGGCGTCCTGTGAGCCTGAGGGCGCTGGTGACGGCACCGCTGCCGCTCTCGCCGGCAATGTACACCACGAGTCCGGTGGCGTTGGCGACGCTGAAGATCTGGGGGCAGTGGAGGTGACACAGGGACGAGGTGGGAGCCTCGGTTTGGTCCCCGATTCGGGAGAATCATCGGTTCGTCCCGGGAAGGATGGATGGGGGGTTTCGGAGCTGGCATCGGGCAGGGTTTAGAAGAATGGGGGACCTGTTCATCGATGGGACGTTTGCGAGCCTAGGGGCGCTGGAGGGGAAGTGTGGGCTACCCCCGGGAAACACTTTCAGGTAAATACAAGTGAGGGCGTTTGTGAGGCGGCAGATGAGGGAATTCCCGCTGCTTCCGGCACGTGGGATTCAGGACAGGGTGATTTTAGGTGTATGGGTTGGAGAAGGCAAGGTTTCATCGATTTACCCGGAGCTGAAGGAAGAGGAGGAGGCCGAGGTGGAGGAGTTAAAGGGCAAGTGGGAGGAGGTGCTTGGGGAGGAGATAGCTGGGGGTCTGTGGGCTGATGCCCTGAGTCGGGTTAATTCTTCCTCCTCTTGCGCCAGGCTCAGCCTAATACAGTTCAAAGTTACTCACAGAGCGCATATGACAGGGGCGAGGTTGAGTAGGTTCTTTGTGGTGGAGGACAGATGTGGGAGGTGCTCGGGGAGCCCGGCAAATCCCGGCGCTGGATGGGTTTTGGAGGGGTTTTGCGAGGACTATGTCCAAGGTGGTGAACGCCCAGGTCAAGCCGAGCTGGGGATTGGCATTATTTGGGGTATCGGACGAGATGGGAGTGCAGGAGGCGAAAGAGGCCGGTATTCTGGCCTTTGCGTCCCTGGTAGCCCGGTGGAGGATTTTGCTACTATGGAAAGATGCGAAGCCCCCTAGTGTGGAAGCCTGGATTAATGACATGGCAGGGTTCATCAAGCTGGAGAGGATAAAGTTTGCCTTGCGAAGGTCTGTGGAAGGGTTCCTCAGGCGGTGGCAACCGTTCCTAGACTATCTCGTGGAGCGTTAGAAGGTCAGCAGCAGCAGCCCAAGGGCGGGGGGGGGGGGGGGGGGGTTATTTTGGGGGGGTCGTTTGGGTGAAGGTGGTTTTTGTTTCCCGATTTGTGTTTTTAAATGTTATATGGGGGGTTATTGTATATGGGGGAAATCCAATGTATAACTTCTGATTGTTGTGTTCTTGTTTCTTTCTTCTTGTTGGGGGGGTGGGGGTGGGGGGGGGGGGGGGGGGGGGGTTGTTGAAAATTTGTTGAAAAATTTGAATAAATATATATTTTTTAAAATAGAGCCCCATGTCTTTGAGGGGGGATAACAACCCGAGCACCCCACAAAATCATTCCAATCTCCAAACTCAGTTCAGTGAACCTTTGAGCATAGGGATGCAGGGCCTCAGGAAAAGCCTCCTTTCTACGACCATTCAGTAACTGAAGGCTAAGTTTCACCAACATTAAGTGACTCTGTGTCCATGTGCGTACTTGTGCCGTGGTCACCTCATCTGCCACAGGCGGGGATGGGACATTGCTCACGGGCAACGGCAAATGGCTGAGGGCATCAGTATGGGCACCCTCAGTGTACTCATAAGCAGCAAGCAAGAGTGCCCACCACTGGATCCATGCCAACGCAATGGGCAGGATGCTCCTATCCTCCTAGAGCAGGCCGAGGAACAGTTTATGGTTCGTTATGATCGTAAAATGCCGTTCATACACATACTGATGGAACTTTTTTATGCCAAAGATGACAGCCAAACCTTCTTTCTCAGTTTGCGCGCACTGTCTCTGGACGTCTGCGAACATCCTCCAGGCAAATGTGACGGGGCGTTCCGGGCCCACTCATGGACCAACACCGCCCCAAAGCCATTCGGGGAAGCATCGCAAGAAAATATTGGATTGGATTGGATTTGTTTATTGTCACGTGTACCGAGGTACAGTGAAAAGTATTTTTCTGCGAGCAGCTCAACAGATCATTAAGTACATGAGAAGAAAAGGGAATAAAAGAAAATACATAATAGGGCAACACAACATCAGGAACTTTATTGGGTTGTAGTGTGTGAGGAGCTGGCTGCAAGCGCTACTTCATAGCAGTGAATGCCTCAAACGGAGATGCGCCCCAGCACTATTCCTGTCCTGCCACAACAACGCATGCAACAGGGCTAATAGGGAGGCCAGGTTTGCAAGAGGCCCAGAAAAACCTGAGTTCAGTGATGTTCCGCAAGGTGGGGACCCCCTTTATGGCCCAGATTTTACCCTCTTCTGGGTGCAGCCCCTCACCATCCACGTGGTATCCCAGGTAGGTTACAGCCTTGGCATAAAATACACGCTTGCTCCGTATCAGGCGGGCACCCACATGGGCAAAACGGCGGAGCACCTCCTGTAGATTTTCCATGCGCTCCTGCTCCATGGAACCCGTGATAACGTCATCGAGGTAAACAGCCACTTTTGGCAGGCCTGTAAAATGCCCTCCATCACTCTCTAATGGGGGAGACGGTGGCATAGTGGTATTGTTGCTGGACCAGTAATCCAGAGACCCAGGACAACTCACTGCAGGAGGAGACTCCACAAATATCCCCATCCTCAATGATGGAGGAGCCCGGCACATAGGTGCAAAAGACAAGGCTGAGGCATTCGCAACAATCGACAGCCAGAAATGCCAAGTGAATGACCCATCTCGGTCTCCCCGGGAAGTCCCCAGAATCACAGATGTCAGTCTTCAGCCAATGTGATTCACTCCACATAATATCAAGAAACGGCTGAAGCACTGGATACTGCAAAGGCTATGTGCCCTAACCATATCCTGGCAATAGTACTGAAGACTTGTGCTCCAGAAATTGCCGCACCCCTAGCCAAGCTGTTCCACTACAGCGACAACACTGGCATCTGCCCGGCAATGTGGAAAATCGCTCAGGTGTGTTCTGTACACAAGAAACAGAATTGAGGTGAGAGTAACTGCCCTTGACATCAAGGCAGCATTTGATTGAACATAGAACATACAGTGCAGAAGGGGGCCATTCGGCCCATCGAACCTGCACCGACCCACATTACACCCTCACTTCCACCCTATCCCCGTAACCCAATAACCCCTCCTAACCTTTTTGGACACTAAGGGCAATTTAGCAAGGCCAATCCACCTAACCTGCACGTCTTTGGACTGTGGGAGGAAATTGGAGCACCCGGAGGAAACCCACGCAGTCATGGGGAGAACGTGCAGACTCCGCACAGACAGTGTCCCAGCGGGGAATATTGAGTATGGCATCAAGGAGCCCTAGTTAAATTGGAGTCAATAGGAATCAGGGGAAGACTCTCGACTGGTTGGAGTCATGTCTGGCAAAAAGGAAGATGGCTGTTGTGGTTGGATTTCAATCATCTTAGCTCCAGGACGTCACTACAGGAGTTCCTCAGGGTAGTGTCCTAGGCCCAACCATCTTCAGCTGTTTCATCAATGGCCTCCATTCCATCATAAGGTCAGAAGTGGGGATGTTTGCGGATGACTGCACAATATTCAGCACCATTCGCAACTGCATGCTGATTCCAAACCCACATCTAATGCATCCAATTTACCGAACAACGACAATTTTACGAATTGACAAACCACAGTCAATATGAACTTCTGGCAGCCAAGGCAAAACAACGGACACGTCTGGTTCTTCCATAAATCCTTATCGCCAATGTTATAACTCCAATGGAAACTCTCATGAACCCTAACCCTAACCTTGATTTATTTACATATATACAAGTTACAAGTTATTCTTGCATCTCACTCCCTGTGTAGACCCTAATGGGAGGTTAGATCTGACCCAGGCCCTGGCTGGGGCCTGCTTTTATCCTCTAGTCTGATGAGCCCCAGGTGGTAGGTCTCTACTCCCTACCTGGGGAGCTCATATTCAATAAGTCCCATTGGATGATCAGTAAATAGCTCATGATCCTCAAGGGGATTATACCAATATGGAAGCTGAAAACCCATGTTACGGAGGGAAGTATACTGATGAAGAGGAGGAGGAGGCAACCACAGAAGAATATTTGCGAAGCTCCTGAGGTAATCATGCAAAATCTGGAAGAAACATCATTAGAGAACTACTGGCTGCATTTGAAAAGTCAAATAGGGCTGAACCATGGCAGAATATTGTTGAACACATTGGCGAGAAATGGAATTAAATGCTGTGGCCACAAGAGATATCGTTGGTGATATCAACCAAGCCAGAAATTGGACTGAACGGACTGTAACAAAATGACGTGGGAGAGGTGAACACAGAGCTGAGAAGTGACAGGTTTAACGACCTGAGACAAAAAGGGGAATTCAAAGATGAGGTCGTTGTTGGAGAGAGTGGTTGAACTAAGGGAGTGATTTTAGGTGGAGACGTTTCCAAAAAATGGTTTTGTAAATGTGAGGGACAGTTCCTAATCAATGTGAACCAATTTATCATGTTAATGAGAATCTTTTAATGTAGGAAATGGTGTCACAACAACTTGACAATATAATAGGTGGTAAAATTAAGACAGAAATGCTCTGGGATTAGAAGTGATTATTTGGGAGGATGGAAACAATGATGGTAATACATTATTTTTAGCATCAGAAAAAAAATCAGTTTGCAGCCGCAGGCAAAAGGTATATTGAACAGAAGCCACACTACACTCCCGCTAATGTATTTATTGACAGCACTACCAGCTACAGAAAGTGATCTTAATAGATGTTTCTCATATCTTGGAACTGCGTAAAATTTTCTCTTGGAGGCAAGACAGAGAAAATTGAATTTCCCAAATGAAAGCTAATCGATATCGAAATGATAAAGCATGACACCATTCATGCACATTACAAAAAGGCAAAATTATTGTACTATTGTTAGTTTAGTCTATGATCTAATCTTTGCATCATCCACCTGGTAAGATACACTGGCCCCGATTTTCACATGTTGGAGAGTATCTCCATCATGGTGAAAATGGCTGACGTGCCCAAAAATCCCAAGTCCCACCTACCAATAGGGTGCTTCCACAGGGCCAAGAATGGGGACATTTCATGTTTCACGCATGGATGCTTCACTAACACAGCTGGCCTTTTAACTTATCAACTGCTTGTGAAATCTGAAGCGTACAAAATAGACCCGGTAAAAGCAAGCCTGAAGACTTTGCATTTCTTTGGATAGTAATCATTTGGTAACCTTTTGGAGAGGTTAAGGTACCCATTTGGATCTGGTCATGGGATACCTGGGGGTGTCAGCTGACCTTTGGAATAGTTAAAAGTAGGCATAAATGGGTGTAAAAGGTGCATAAACTCATTTACTGTCAAGCTCACTGGAGCGGTCAACAGACCTGTCAAACCCATCTGACAAAACAATCAAAAATAACTGCCAAGAAGACCTGTCAAAAACACCTGTGAAAGTCATGCCTTTAAAATCTTCAAAAAAAATAATGTGAAGTGTTAAGAAAGCATTTTGTCTGTTGACATAAACTGGGAGGCTTCCATTACTGGATTATTACTGCAGGACTGATCCCCCCCCCCATTATCACAGTAGGGTGCCTGTCATTTTGCAGTTGGATTGACAGCTACAAGTGGTGATAGACTCAATGGGACTGTGAATTCTAATAATTGTTGTTCGGAGGAATTTTGCATGTTCATTAAATTTTTGTTATTGTAAGGCTTTATGTAGTTGAAAGAATGCAAGTGTAATACATGGATTTTTCTGAATGAAAGTGCTTTTTTCAATCATAGCGAAGTCTGCAATATGCACTTAGAACATTATTTTGTCTCATCTCTGCATGGGTCTTGAGATCTTCCTGGGCTGGGGTGAGTCAGCATGGTAGGTATAAGAACAAAAGGTGGTGAGTGGGGGTTCTTGAATTGCATACATTGGCACTAAGCTAGAATAGCAGCTATTAAGGGCAATAAGGGGTGGTTATCAGGGCATAGGTTGGCACACAGAGTACGAGGGGCCAGGGGTGAGGAATGGAGTAATGTTTCATATTTTATTCTTTATTTTGGGGCATAGTGCCAGAACCCCTGGGTAAGCCTCCAGCCCAGGCTGCTTCCATAACTGGCATCCTCACTACTTCCAAAGTTACCCTCTCCCACTTCTAATCTAACATGTCCCTCCCTCCCCCCACCCTGGACCAAAGTTCTGATGATGAGGTAGCCATTTTGAAAAGTTGGGTTTGCAGAGTGCGGGATTCTCCTGACTCAGTGAACCCTGTGGTAAAATAACCAATGGGCTGGATCTTAGGCCTGATACAGAATTGGACATTTTAAATTAAAACCACAGTCAGAAACACAGACTGATGGGACGTGAAATTGCCAACCTCAAATACACTGGCAGGAGACAGACAGCTGGGGCAAGTCTGGGTCTGTCTTATAAACAGGATATCAGAAGATAATCGATCAATTGTTGTGGATTGCCCAGATGAAGCCAGATTTTCTGACACCTAGATTTCCCACCGTTACCTTATATAGGATAAGTTTCCGTGCGGACAATGCGCATAAGGATGCACCCCTGGAGTTCCTGGTGTCCTGCAGAGTTGCAATCGGTGACTCTATTGGGTGTTGCGGCCCCTGCCCAGCGACCTAATTTGCTGAGAGGTAGAGAAACTTCTTCAAGGACGCCACACAGAGGACTTCCCTAGAAAATATTTTTAAAGATAAATTTAAGAGTACCCAATTATTTTTTTCTTCCGATTATGGGGCAATTTAACATGGCCAATCTAACACCTACCCTGCAGATCTTTGGGTTGTGGGAGTGAGAGCCAGTGAAGAGGCAACGGAGAAGACTAGATGACGGACCAGAGAACTTACGGAAGAGGTGTGCGAGACTCACCTGCACAGTAGTTAGCACTGTTGCTTCACAGCGCCAGGGTCACGGGCTCGATTCCTGCTTGGGTCTCTGCCTGTGCGGAGTCTGCACGTTCATTCCGTGTCTGCGTGGGTTTCCTCCGGGTGCTCCGGTTTTCTCCCACAAGCCCCAAAAGGCGTGCTGTTAGGTGAATTGGACATTCTGAATTCTCCCTCTGTGAACCCGAACAGGAGCCAGAGTGTGGCGACTAGGGGCTTTTCACAGTAACTTCATTGCAGTGTTAATATAAGCCTACTTGTGACAATAATAAAGATTGTTATTATTATTATTACCTTCATAGATGAGGGCCCTGAGACGATTGAGTCTCAGAAGTTTGGACCCCTAGCTCGATCCAATTTGTCGGCATGGGTAGTATTAGAATCTTGGGCAGATTACATCTGGAATAATTTGGGAGAATAACTGTTTTATTGTGTTTGTGAATAAATTTGGGTTGAGTCATGAACCTGTGTTTGTCCTTTGCTCATCTCGCAAATAATGGCACTGGGTAAAACATTTTAATCATAAATTGGTCGAAGTGTCTGATAATCTACAGCCAACAACCTGCCTCACAAACAAAAACGTAGGCCAATGTATTAGTGCGATTTTGAGTGCATTCTTTAAGGAAAATTTGTAACCAGTTAAAAACTTTTTCGCTGACAAGATAAGTCGACATATATATAATGGTTTCTCATTATATAAATAAATGTGATTGGAAAAGTTCATGTACAGTTGCTTAATAACAACATTTTAAAAATAAAATGTGATGAATTCATATTCATTGTTAACAGAATATCAATTGGCAAAAGTGCTGCTTAAGAAATAATCTCATTCACACTGTGGCCTTTTCTCTGCATTGGAGGAAAAAACTTTGTTTTAATGAAAGGTTTACTAATCGTGTTTGTAATAGTGCTGCTCCACCATACAAAATACAAATTCAAATTATCCTTTTGTTACATAAATCATATTCTATGGAATTCTATTGTGTGAAAATACAAATTCAAATGATCTTTTAGTTACATAAATCCATTTAAAAAAAAGCTACCATAACATTTAAAATATTTTCCCCATCAAGTCTGAATACTAGCCCACATTCCACTGGCCAACATCAATGCAGGATAGAAAAGAGAAATGCGAATGAGAATAAACATCCCTAAATACAGCACTACTCAATATTTAACTCAATTTATTGGAACCTGGAACATTGAATATTTAACTGTATCTTATTTGTCCCCAAAGCATATACAGGTGTACTGGCAAAACATTTGTTGTGGATGCAGTTATTTAGCTAACTTGGGCCAGGATTTTACGCTACTTTTTTTTCGGGTGGGTTTGGGCGACAAGAGCTGAAAATCTCAAAAGGTGCCCAAATCCCAGATATTCAACACCGGGAATATAATTTCTGTACATTAGCACATAATTGTCCCCTCCCCCCAGCCAGTATAAGACCTGCCCCTTAAGGAATTTGAGCCAAAGTCCCGAATGATGCAGTGGAGAAAGCGCTCGTCACTGCCGATGGCTTCAATACCACCTTTCCTGCCCACTGTTGACCTTTGCCAGTATCTAGGAAAATTCTGCCCTTGGTGTTTCTCTGACCCTTGGGCTCCCAAAAATCTTCAAGGATTCCATCGATTTCCAGATTTAACCGATGGGAAAGCAACAGTGCAAGCCCAAAAATAATGGCCACCAAATGGCTTTTGGCAGTTCCCTCCGTCCTATGTAAGAGAATACCTTGCTAGAAAAGCTATAGCAAGAGGGCAGGGTTACATGCCAGATTTTACCTGTGCTGGGGGGTTACATAGAATTTATAGTCCAAAAGAAATGCTATTTGGCCAAACTCTTCAATGCTTTGTTTATATTTGGCCTGAGCTTCCATCCACTCTCATTATCTCTTCCATAACCATCCATTCCTTTTTCCCTCGTGTATGCCTCTCCTTAAATGCATCAACGCTTCTTTGCTGTAACTCCATGGGACAGCAGATTATACAATTTTGTCATTCTTGTGTAAAATAATTGTCTTAAAATATTTTTAATTGTTAGTCGTCATCTTATATTATTGCCTCCCTGTTCTGAGTTTGCCCATAAATGCAGAGGGAGCCTCCATGTCCACTGAACTGCTTCAGAATTTTAAATGCCTCCAGCAGATTGTATCTTAGTCTTTTTTCCCAGGGAGAAGAGCCACAGCCTAGTCAATCGATACCGATAGTTGAATTCTTTCCATTCATATAATTTTCATGGCAGCTTTTTCTGCCACGTCTCCAAGCATTCCAGCTATAGCTGGATAAAAGCAAATTACTGCGGATGTTGGAATCTGAAACCAAAGTGAATCCAGGCAACCAACTGCTCAGGGAGACGCATCCTCGGAGAGCAAACAGAACAAGTCTCACGCACAAATATTCATTCGGAATTTAAATTTGACTTTTACATTTTAGGCTGGGGAACAAAATTCCCGTATTTTCTACACATACTCACAATACTTAAGAGGTAGAAGGCAAGGCAAGGCAAGGTTCGCCAAGGCAAACTCTTTCTCGCTTTACGAAAGCAATTGTTTGTTTCTGAAGAGGGCAGCCTTTGTGGCATGTGAAATTCTTCAATTTAGTGATGCAATAACATCGGTCAAAGCAGCTATTGAAATTGAGGACCTAGCTTGAAGTAAACTACTATCGATCTGTTTCCACAGAGAACATTTCAATGTGAAGAAATTGATCCTTTTCTCGGCAAGACGATTATGGAACAATTTTCATTTCCTCATTTCAAGTAGATAAATCTTAGCAGTATTATTAAAATGGCAGTTAAATGAAATTAGAGCATGGGAGCTGTTATGAAATAATGATCGTTAACACCACATTGCCATTTCAAAGGGATTGCATTCTTTTGTAAATTTTGTTATACTACACTGCAAGTGTCTGTTGCAATTGCAACACGGCAGAATAGTAAACTTTTAACAGGAGGATTTTAATGCTTAGCTTTCTTTCACATCCAAACTGATGCTATTCGCTGCCATCCTTGAACTTTCCATTACTGGGTGAATTTCTCCCAATGCCATTATTTTCAACCACACTGCGCAGCAATCTGGTACAGTGGGTCACTGCCCAATTTTCATTTCATTGAAATTAATAGCAGATTCTCTGAAGAGTAAGGAGGGGTTGCTGATCGGGTGAATGCTTCTCAATGCTTTCCCCCAGGTATCAAAGTTGAAAGTACGAATAGTATAAGTGGCGTGCTTTTACAAAGCCAGACTGGTTTGCGCATCCTTTCCGAAAGGAAAATGAAATGCTGTTGTTCAGCATTGAAATCTGGCAAGTAGAAAAACAAATTCAAATAGCAGTTGCTGTGAAAGGTTAAGAAGCAATTTTAAACCTGCCTGCCCAGCAGAAACCAGTCACACAGGCAAGCAATTTAAATCTGAACTCAGGAGCCGCGCTGTGTGCTCTGTTTGAGCATGGAGTGTGCTAGTGGCTGTGTTGTCTGAATGGTGAGGAGTGTTCACATTGTGAGTAGTCAGGACTATGGACAAGTGTGAGCACTGTGCATTGTATAAATGGTGGGAATGTTAGCACTGTGCATTGTCTGAATTCTGCTATGCCTGCAATGCCACCATATGTTGGCAATATCTCTGCATTGTAAAGAAACATTTAAAGGCTGTACTGCATGCCCCTAACCTGACTGGCACTGACTGGATCAAATGATAGACATTGCTCCATTCCAGTTTTATGCTACCTCACTGGTGTCCATTTACAACCTTCACTTCTTATGTTCTCTGCGTACTACATACTAGAGCACAAACATTGCCCACAGACTCATTGTTTTACGAATACATTGATAGCTATTATTACAATCTTGGACAAGACCCCAACAGTTGCTAGGATACTGGACAGAACCCCGAAACTTTATTTAATTTTGTAAGACTGTGAGGAAAGAAAACCTCGTTCCTGGAGTGATTCCACGCACAAATAGGGATATCATATAGTAAAACAAACTTTATTACTAACACAAGATTAAAATATATCTTTAACATCATAAAAGAAAATAGCTTACAATTACCCATTAAACAATGCTTAACAATAACATGAAACACTCCAACGAAACCATCTTGGATCACAATCCACTTGTAAACACAGGCTCAGGAATAATCGTTTTAAACAGATGTCATGGATAAACCACTTTGAAAAAGAGAGATCCTTCAGGAGCCAGCTGCAGATTCTTGCCTGTGTCAACTTACTGTTTAAACTGCCAGCCTTTGAAATTGCTCCTATCCTGTTTACCGGAAAATCTTTAACTCATTGTCTTGATATCAGCTGCTTCTGGTCTGTCCCCAATCACATCTTTAACGGAACTGTTGGAAAGAAACTGCTAGTCTGTCCACAGACATAGTCTAACCTCATGGAGAGCAGCTGCTTGTCTGGTCACATCCTAATCTAAAGTGGAACTTCTGCTTCAGCCCCTGGTTCGTCTCATCAACTACACCATATTACTAATGATGTGGAGATGCCGGCGTTGGACTGGGGTGAGAACAGTAAGAGGTTTTACAGCACCAGGGTAAAATCCAACAGGTTTGTTTCAAATCACTAGCTTTCGGAGCACTGCTCCTTCCTCAGGTGAATTAAGAGGTAGGTTCCAGAAACATATATAGAGACAAAGTCAAAGATGCCAGACGATACTTTGAAGGCGAGCATTTGCAGGTAATTAAATCTTTACAGATTCAGAGAACGGGGTAATCCCAGGTTAAAGAGGTGAGCACAATAAGAAGTCTTACAACACCAGGTTAAAGTCCAACAGGTTTGTTTCAAACACTAGCTTTCGGAGCGCTGCTCCTTCCTCAGGTGAATGAGCAGTGCTCCGAAAGCTAGTGTTTGAAACAAACCTGTTGGACTTTAACCTGGAGTAAGACTTCTTACTGTGCTCACCCCAGTCCAACGCCGGCATCTCCACATTAAAGAGGTGTGAATTGTCTGAAGCCAGGACAATTAGTAGGATTTTGCAAACCCAGGCCAGATGGTTGGGGGGGGGGGGGGGGGTGAATATAATGCGACATAAGTCCAAGGTCCCGGTTGAGGCCATACTCATGTGTTCGGAACTTGGCTATAAGTTTCTGCTCGGCGATTCTGCGTTGTTGTGCGTCCTGAAAGCGGTCTTGGAGAATGCTTACCCGAAGATCAGAGGCTGAATGCACTTGACTTCTGAAGTGTTGCTACGACATCTTCTTCACAGCCTTCAACACGTCATCGATGAAGACAAACATCTTGCCAAGGTCATCACCACACCCCCACTACTTGCCTTCAAACAACTGCGCAACCTTAAACAAACCATTGTTTGCAGCAAACTACCCAGCTTTCAGAACAGCGACCACAACACAACACAATCTCTGCAAGACATGCCAGATCATTGACATGGGTACCACCATTACACATGAGAACACCACCCACCAGGAACGCGGTACATACTCGTGCAAATCGGCCAACATTATCTACCTCATACGCTGCAGGAAAGGATGTCCCGAAGCGTGGTACATTGGCGAGACCATGCAGAGGCTGTGACAATGGATGAACGGACATCATGCGACAATTGCCAGGCAGGAATGTTCCCTTCCAGTCGGGGAGCACTTCAGCAGTCAAGAGCATTCAGCCTCTGATCTTCGGGTAAGCGTTCTCCAAGGCAGCGTTCAGGACGAGCGACAACGCAGAATCGCCGAGCAGAAACCTATAGCCAAGTTCCGCACACATTACGGCCTCAACCGGGACCTTGGATTCATGTCGCATTACATTCACCCCCCACCATCTGGCCTGGGTTTGCATCCCAGTATCGTCTTGCATCTTTGACTTTGTCTGTATATATGTTTCTGGAACCCACCTCTTCATTCATCTGAGGAAGGCGGAGTGCTCCGAAAGCTAGTGATTTGAAACAAACCTGTTGGACTTTAACCTGGTGTTGTAAAACTTCTTACTGTGCTCATATTACTAAGTTGAACACAAAGGGCAGGATTCTCCGTTCCCCCAGCAGCATGTTTCTTGGCGGTATACATTTCGCTGGGGCCGTCATTCTATCTTCCCACCACTTGTCAATGGGATTTCCCATTGAAACCAGTTCACACCGCCGCAAAGCCCGCTGGTGGGGTTGCGCTGCCAGCAGGGAAAGTGAATCCCGAAGACTGGAGAATTCCGGCCAATGTCTCTAATTATCTACTCCCCGGGGAACCCTCTAAATATGAACAAAAGTCTATCAGCTCAAACTTTTTTTTAAATAAAATATTTTATTGAAACTTTTTGGTCAACCAACACAGTACATTGTACATCCTTTACACAATATTATAACAATACAAATAACAATGACCTATTTTATAAACAGAAAATGAATAAATAATAAATAACAAAAATGAAAACTAACCCTAATTGGCAACTGCCTTATCACAAGTAACACTCTCCAAAAATATAATTTAACAGTCCAATATATAATTATCTGTAGCAACGACCTAGACATATTATACAGTATATATTAATAACCCTGAGAGTCCTTCTGGTTCCTCCTCCCCCCCCCCCCCCCCCCCCCCCCCGATCCTGGGCTGCTGCTGCTGCCTTCTTTTTTCCATTCCATCTATCTTTCTGCGAGGTATTCGACGAACGGTTGCCACCGCCTGGTGAACCCTTGAGCCGACCCCCTTAGAACGAACTTAATCCGCTCTAGCTTTATAAACCCTGCCATGTCATTTATCCAGGTCTCCACCCCCGGGGGCTTGACTTCTTTCCACATTAGCAATATCCCGCGCCGGGCTACTAGGGACACAAAGGCCAAAACATCGGCCTCTCTCGCCTCCTGCACTCCCGGCTCTTGTGCAACCCCAAATATAGCCAACCCCCAGCTTGGTTCGACCCGGATCCCCACTACTTTTGAGAGCACCTTTGTCACCCCCATCCAAAATCCCTGTAGTGCCGGGCATGACCAAAACATATGGGTATGATTCACTGGGCTTCTCGAGCACCTCGCACACCTATCCTCCACCCCAAGACATTTTCTGAGCCGTGCTCCAGTCATATGCGCCCTGTGTAATACCTTAAACTGAATCAGACTTAGCCTGGCACACGAGGACGACGAGTTTACCCTGCTTAGGGCATCTGCCCACAGCCCCTCCTCGATCTCCTCCCCCAGCTCTTCTTCCCATTTCCTTTTTAGTTCATCTACCATAATCTCCCCTTCGTCCCTCATTTCCCTATATATATATCTGACACCTTACCATCCCCCACCCATGTCTTTGAGATCACTCTGTCCTGCACCTCTTGTGTCGGGAGCTGCGGGAATTCCCTCACCTGTTGCCTCGCAAAAGCCCTCAGTTGCATATACCTGAATGCATTCCCTTGGGGCAACCCATATTTCTCGGTCAGCGCTCCCAGACTCGCAAACTTCCCATCCACAAACAGATCTTTCAGTTGCGTTATTCCTGCTCTTTGCCACATTCCATATCCCCCATCCATTCCCCCCGGGGCAAACCTATGGTTGTTTCTTATCGGGGACCCCCCCAAGGCTCCAGTCTTTCCCCTATGCTGTCTCCACTGTCCCCAAATCTTCAGTGTAGCCACCACCACCGGGCTTGTGGTGTAGTTCCTCGGTGAGAACGGCAATGAGGCTGTCACCATAGCCTGTAGGCTAGTCCCCCTACAGGACGCCCTCTCTAATCTCTTCCACGCCGCTCCCTCCTCCTCTCCCATCCACTTACTCACCATTGAAATATTAGCGGCCCAATAATACTCACTTAGGCTCGGTAGTGCCAGCCCCCCCCTATCCCTGCTACGCTGAAACACAAAGAGGAATCTCGGGAGGACCACCATCTTAACCACCTGCACCCTCCCTGCCAGTGACAGGGATACCATATCCCATCTCTTGAAATCCTCCTCCATTTGTTCCACCAACCGCGTTAAATTTAACCTATGCAATGTGCCCCAATTCTTGGCTATCTGGATCCCCAGGTAACGAAAGTCCCTTGTTACCTTCCTCAACGGTAGGTCCTCTATTTCTCTACTCTGCTCCCCTGGATGCACCACAAACAACTCACTTTTCCCCATGTTCAATTTATACCCTGAAAAATCCCCAAACTCCCCAAGTATCTGCATTATTTCTGGCATCCCCTCCGCCGGGTCTGCCACATATAGTAACAAATCGTCCGCATACAAAGATACCGGGTGTTCTTCTCCTCCTCTAAGTACTCCCCTCCACTTCCTTGAACCCCTCAATGCTATTGCCAGGGGCTCAATCGCCAGTGCAAACAATAATGGGGACAGAGGGCATCCCTGCCTTGTCCCTCTATGGAGCCGAAAATATGCAGATCCCCGTCCATTCGTGACCACGCTCGCCATCGGGGCCCTATACAACAGCTGCACCCATCTAACATACCCCTCTCCAAAACCAAATCTCCTCAACACCTCCCACAATAATCCCACTCCACTCTATCAAATGCTTTCTCGGCATCCATCGCCACTACTATCTCCATTTCCCCCTCTGGTGGGAATCATCTGGGGGCATCATCATTACCCCCAACAGCCTCCGTATATTCGTGTTCAGCTGTCTCCCCTTCACAAACCCAGTTTGGTCCTCGTGGACCACCCCC
This sequence comes from Scyliorhinus torazame, assembly GCF_047496885.1. Classification (NCBI taxonomy): domain Eukaryota; kingdom Metazoa; phylum Chordata; class Chondrichthyes; order Carcharhiniformes; family Scyliorhinidae; genus Scyliorhinus; species Scyliorhinus torazame. Next base: position 257,503,303 of record NC_092713.1, read on the forward strand.
GGGACACATTCCTCTATTCTCATTGCCATTACCTTGGCCAGAATCTTGGCATCTACATTTAGGAGGGAAATAGGTCTATAGGACCCGCATTGTAGCGGGTCCTTTTCCTTCTTTCAGAGAAGCGATATCGTGCGATATTTATGTGCCCTTATTGATATCAGCTCCCCTCTAACCACCGCCTTCAGCGCCTCCCAGACCACTCCCACCTGGACCTCCCCATTATCATTGAGTTCCAAGTACTTTTCAATGCACCCCCTCACCCTTAGACACACCCCCTCATCTGCCATTAGTCCCATGTCCATTTTCCAGGGTGGGCGCCCTCCTGTTTCCTCCCCTATCTCCAAGTCTACCCAGTGTGGAGCGTGATCCGAAATGGCTATAGCCGTATACTCCGTTCCCCTCACCTTCGGGATCAACGCCCTTCCCAGCACAAAAAAGTCTATTCGCGAGTAGACTTTATGGACATAGGAGAAAAACGAGAACTCCTTACTCCTAGGTCTGCTAAATCTCCACGGGTCTACGCCTCCCATCTGCTCCATAAAATCTTTAAGTACCTTGGCTGCTGCCGGCCTCCTTCCAGTCCTGGACTTCGACCTATCCAGCCCTGGTTCCAACACCGTATTAAAATCTCCCCCCATTATCAGCTTTCCCATCTCTAGGTCCGGAATGCGTCCTAGCATCCGCCTCATAAAATTGGTATCATCCCAGTTCGGGGCATATACGTTTACCAAAACCACCGTCTCCCCCTGTAGTTTGCCACTCACCATCACGTATCTGCCCCCGTTATCCGCCACTATCGTCTTTGCCTCGAACATTACCCGCTTCCCCACTAATATAGCCACCCCCCTGTTTTTCGCATCTAGCCCCGAATGGAACACCTGCCCCACCCATCCTTTGCGTAGCCTAACCTGGTCTATCAGTTTCAGGTGCGTTTCCTGTAACATAACCACATCTGCCTTAAGTTTCTTAAGGTGTGCGAGTACCCGTGCCCTCTTTATCGGCCCGTTCAGCCCTCTCACGTTCCACGTGATCAGCCGGGTTGGGGGGCTTCCTACCCCCCCCCCCCCCTTGTCGATTAGCCATCTCCTTTTTCCAGCTCCTCACCCGGTTCCCACGCAGCTGTATCTCCCCCAGGCGGTGCCCCCCCGCCCATCCCCTCCCATACCAGCTCCCCCCTCTCCCCAGCAGCAGCAACCCAGTAATTCCCCCCTCCCACCCCCCCCCGCTAGATCCCCCGCTAGCGTAATTACTCCCCCCATGTTGCTCCCAGAAGTCAGCAAACTCTGGCCGACCTCGGCTTCCCCCCCGTGACCTCGGCTCGCACCGTGCGACGCCCCCTCCTAGCTCAAACTTTTATGATGCTTTAATTGCACCTCTGTCTCCAAAATGTCTAGCTGTCTTTCAAACCAGGATTTTTTAAAGCATGACTGCAGCAGTCACATACTAATCCAGGCATTTACCCTTTACTGAACCAAATACATATAATACAATACTTCTGAAATTCCGACATTCATAAGTTATATATGTGTTATATATTGAATAACTGTGCACGGCATAATGATTTCCCACTGTTACAAATTAAGATGTGTTAAGTCACATGGTGTGTAAATCCATATTTGTTGCATTGACCAGCTGGTGAATTCAATAACAGTTTTTACCTCTGACATCTTAACAGAAAAATAATCCAGATAAATGTCCAAAATAAATGGGCACAGTAAGGAGTCTTACAACATCAGGTTAAAGTCCAACAGGTTTGTTTCGAATCACTAGCTTTCGGAGCGCAGCTCCTTCTTCAGGTGAATGAAGAGGTGGGTTCCACAAACACGCAAACACATATATAGACAAATTCAATGATGCAAGATGATACTTTGTGTGCGAGTCTTTGCAGGTAATGATCCCGAGGCGCAGTACATTGGCGAGACCGTGCAGATGCTGCGACAATGGATGAACGGACATTGCACGACAGTCACCAGGCAGGAATGTTCCCTTCCAGTCGGGGAACACTTCAGCAGTCAAGGGCATTCTGATCTTCAGGTAAGCATTCTCCAAGAGACAACGCAGAATCGCCGAGCAGAAACTTATAGCCAAGTTCCGCACGCATGAGTACGGCCTCAACCGGGACCTTGGATTCATGTCGCATTACATTCACCCCCCCACCATCTGGCCTGGGCTTGCAAAATCCTCCCATCTGTCCTGGCTTGAGACAATTCACACCTCTTTAACCTGTGATTATCCCTCTCTCCAGTCGCACCGCCTGGACCTGTAAAGACTTAATTACCTGCAAAGACTCACATTCAAAGTATCATCTTGCATCATAGAATTTGTCGACATACATGTTTCTGGAGCCCACCTCTTCATTCACCTGAAGAAGGAGCTGTGCTCCGAAAGCTAGTGACTCCAAACAAACCTGCTGGACTTTAACTGTGCGCAGTCCAGTCCAAAGCCGGCATCTCCACATCAAAACAAATGGCAATGTGGCAATTTAGCATAAAGTCTCAGCATTATAATATTGCATTCAAATTTAATGTTACGAAAGCAACGTTACAACAGATTATTTCCCCCAATTGTTTGCATCCCATCAGCATAAGGCCCAAATCCAAATTTTACTTTTCTCTTTCCAAGACCACGCTCTGCAAAACACCGCTGATCCATCTAATTTTTAAATGTTTTAAAATTCATTCACGGGATGTGGGCGTCGCTGGTTCGAACAAAGAACAAAGAAATGTACAGCACAGGAACAGGCCCTTCGGCCCCCCAAGCCCGTGCCGACCATGCTGCCCGACTAAACTACAATCTTCTACACTTCCTGGGTCCGTATCCCTCTATTCCCATCCTATTCATGTATTTGTCAAGATGCCCCTTAAATGTTACTATCATCCCTGCTTCCACCACCTCCTCCGGTAGCGAGTTCCAGGCACCCACTACCCTCTGTAAAAAACTTGCCTCGTACATCTACTCTAAATCTTGCCCCTCTCACCTTAAACCTATGCCCCCTAGTAATTGACCCCTCTACCCTGGGGAAAAGCCTCTGACTATCCACTCTGTCTATGCCCCTCATAATTTTGTAGACCTCAATCAGGTCGCCCCTCAACCTCCGTCATTCCAGTGAGAACAAACCGAGTTTATTCAAACCGCTCCTCATAGCTAATGCCCTCCATACCAGGCAACATTCTGGTAAATCTCTTCTGCACCCTCTCTAAAGCCTCCACATCCTTCTGGTAGTGTGGCGACCATAATTGAACACTATACTCCAAGTGTGGCCTAGCTAAGGTTCTATACAGCTGCAACATGACTTGCCAATTCTTATACTCCTGCCATCACTTTGCTGATGATGGAGAGCAGACTGATAGGGCGGTATTTGGCTGGGTTGGACTTGGCCTGTTTCTGGTGTACAGGACACACCTAAGCAATTTTCCACATTGCCGGGTAGATGCCAGTGTTGTAGCTGTACTGGAACAGCTTGGCTAGTGATGCGGCAAGTATTGGAGCACAAGTCTTCAGTATTATTGCCGGGATATTGTCCGGGCCTTTGCAGTATCCAGTGCCTTCAGCCGTTTCTTGATATCTCGTGGAGTGAATTGTATTGGCTGAAGACTGACATCTGTGATGCTGGGGACCTCCGGAGGAGATAATTTGGTAACAACAATCTGATTTGGAACGTCTGTTGGTTTCTTGGGTTGCAATTTAGAATAATAAACCAGACAGGTTCTGAAATGGTCAGCTGGCTTTCTCCAACCAGATTACTTCCCAATGTGAAGACCTAAGTTTACTTCATCATCTCCAACACCTAACTGAAGTGGAATCATTTTTGTTTCCAAAATAATAGCAATGAAAAAGGATGTTGCTGTTGCATCCAGGACACAAACTAAACTGAAACAAATGAAATGTTTGGATCAGCACCAAAGCAATTACTTTTGTAGATAACAACTGAAAGTGTTGATGAGCTTGGATTTGGTCAGGATTTATCCATTTCAAATTGGACGCCATGATGCCTTAAAGAAAGTACATCAAATTATGAAAGCAGAATTAAATGAAGGACTGGGGCTTGCCAAGCCTGCTGCAGCCATCAAGGTGGTAGGCAGGCACGGAGAATTGCGCGGGAGGTCACACGTCAGATTCCCGGCTGCGGGAAAGCTATAAACAATTAAATTCAATGGCGACAAAGTAAAGCAGGAAACCCACCCTTTAGCGTCAGGAAGCTCATTGATATGATTAATTTATCACTTGCGTCTTATTTAAAAGCAAATCCACACGAGTTAATACTGCTTCTCCGATTTAGCAAAACTCACACGTATCTCTCGTGCTTGCAGTAACTCACCCAGTGAAAGCTGATGAATTATAGCCCATTGGTCTTCCAAGGGGCTGAGTCACAGGGTACCAAATTGATTTTGGAGATTCCTGCCCTGTGTGAAAATTTGCTGAGCTGACACTTTTATGGTGCAGAGCCTCAGACAAGAAATTCAGAACCTGGAAGCGCTGGGTACAAATTTAAAAGGACAGACTCACCTGAGATGCTTAGGGGCCGTTCCTCACAGTGACATCACAGAGCTGAGTCCCTCGGGGGAGATCACTTAGGAGACCGTCTGCAAGGAAAGGGAGAGGTAGTGGCATTGTGGGAATCACCCACCTTGTCCTCCCTCATCCTCGAGTGCTGGAGGGGATGTCCTGGCTGGACAGTGACATCTCAGATCTCATTTGAACACATTGATGATGTCTAATAATCTTGTGCGGTGGGGGGGAATCTTCCCCTTGGAATGTGGATTGCCTTTTTGTGCTGGAGTGACAGATATTCAGATGCTGAAGATTCAAACCATAGAATTTACAGTGCAGAAGGAGGCCATTCGGCCCATCGAGTCTGCACCGGCTCTTGGAAAGAGCACCCGACCCAAGGTCAACACCTCCACCCTATCCCCACAACCCAGTAACCCCACCCAACACTAAGGGCAATTTTGGACACTAGGGCAATTTAGCATGGCCAATCCACCTAACCCGCACATCTTTGGCCTGTGGGAGGAAACTGGAGCACCCGGAGGAAACCCACGCACACACGGGGAGGATGTGCAGACTCCGCACAGACAGTGACCCAAGCCGGAATCGAACCTGGGACCCTGGAGCTGTGAAGCAATTGTGCTATCCATAATGCTACCGTGCTGCCCACATGGAACTTTCCTTAAAATCCTGAAAGATGATTTCCAACTCTAACACAGGGTTGGCCATAGCGTTGGCTGCCCTTTAAATATGGCACCAGCTCCTGCACTGCCATCAGGTGATGTAGGTATGCCAACATCAGAGCTACCTCATGCTCCAGTGGCAAATCCTGGCATTCATGAACTTGCCGCCATGTAATTGCGTTCGACTGACCGCCACACACCTGCGTCAGATCCTCAATTTATTCTGGGCCAGCCGACGGGCGCCAGGACAATAGAACAAAACCCAGACCCAGCTGTCCACTGGAACACCTCCACCTAAACTGGAGCATTCCTTTGAAATTCTTTACTTAAAAAAGATAAAACAGATGTGTTCATAGTCTTTTAAGATTTTACAGCTGCTGGTACCATAAAGGTGACAGTGCCTAAAACATAGTTATTGAAGTAAAGTGAATTTAAAAATCTATTTGCTGTGATTTTACCCATCTCACCTGTAATTTCACCTACAACATCTTCCTGTGTGTTCAGATACACCATATTGCAAATCCCAAATTTTAAGAAAGCATATTACAAGCCCATATTGACCCATGTTAACAACAATTATGTGTCCCTGTGAATGTTATGTGACCTACAAACAGGTTTATGGCACAGATTCAGACTATTGCACACACTGCCATGGGCACAGAATGCTTGTGGATTTTACAAAATTCAATTTCGCTTGCGATTCTTCATACACAATGCAAGGGATAGTTGAATATTCAGGCTGGCACAACAATTGATACATTTATTTAGATTATATAAAAAGATATTAAAAAGTTCACATTTGCCTTAGCTTTGACCCAGCTGAAAATCTAAACGGTTCGAATTATGTTTGAACAGATAAAATTAAAAGCTTTAATGATATTTCATATGAAAAAAAACTATTTTTTGAAAATCATATATAAGTTCTCTCATGTTTCTAAGGTTAGTATGCACAATTGTTTTTTAAAGCAATGATGATATCTGCTTCACCTCCAGTTCCATTTGGACTAATCATTCCAAATGTTGCTTAACAGTGGTACACATCTGTGGATGAGATCTACAAATAAGTTGAGAGTCAAAGTTCATACCTTGATCAAATGGTTTGTTTGGATTCCAGCTTCTGAAATAATCATCCTAAAAGAACAAAGAGAAATTATAAAATGAATAATTCCTAATACTTCGCTGTCACTAAATTCTCTTCAGATAAATAAAAAAGTACAAATCAGTGAAAGATGTTCTGGCAAAGATAAATTAAAAGTTTCAGTGGATTGCACTTGAACAGTCGCCTACTAAACCGGCATGGTAGCACAGTGGTTAGCGCTGTTGCTTCACAGCACCAGGGTCCCAGCTTCGATTCCCGGCTTGGGTCACTGTCTGTGTGGAGTCTGCACGTTCTCCCTGTGTCTGCGTGGGTTTCCTCCGGGTGTTCCGGTTTCCTTCCACAAGTCCCGAAAGATGTGCTGTTAGGTAATTTGGACATTCTGAATTCTCCCCGTGTACCCGAACAGACACCAGAATGTGGCAACATGGGGCTTTTCACAGTAACTTCATTGCAGTGTTAATGTAAGCCTACTTGTGACAATAAAGATTATTATGAACCAGGAGAAATGTCGCCTCTGTGGAAGGTTTATATGCTCTAACAATCCCTGGAGTGATGCCGTCGGGAGCTTGCTTCTGGTTGAACCACCTATGGTAGCATGGCTGGGGGTCGGAGGGGAGGGAGGGAGGGAGGGGGGGTGCAGAGAAAGAGTGCCAGACCAAGTGTGGTCCTAAAAGGTCAACAATGACAGAAGTGACAAAGGAAGGCTGTGCGTTTAACCAGCTTTGAAGACTGCAGTGATAAGGTGGTCTCAGCCATCGTGTTTCGAGAGCTCACCAAAATCTGACCACCAACCCATCAAGATGGTACCTATCACAGTGACAGTGCCCCAAGGTCTCCATGTTAAGCAAAGTCATGCACAAGCTTCTACCAGCATTCATTTGCCACGTCCTTGGCGATGGAGAACTGGTGACAGGACAGGGCAGTAAAACTGGGAGTCCCTAGTCAAATAATAAAAGCAAGTTACTGCGGATGCTGGAATCTGAAACGAAAAGAGAAAATGCTGGAAAATGTCAGCAGGTCTGGCAGCATCTGTCGGGAGAGAAAAGAGCTAACGTTTCGAGCTTCTTTGTCAAAGCTAACAGACAGAGAAAGTGGGAAATATTTATACTGTGGAGTGAGAATGAAAAATGAGTCATAGCCACAGAAACCCAGGGAAACATGGCCACAGAAACCAAGGGGAAAGAGTGCTAATGGCAGTCCCCAGAGTGGACAAAAGATGTAAAGGTCAAACAGCAGGGAAACTAACATCAGAGGATGAACTGTAGATGTGGGGGGAGGGAAAGAGGGAAGCAAAGAGGAGAAAGGTGAAGGAAAGGTGGATAAGGTTGGCGGGGGGGGGGGGGGATTAAATATATATTAAGAAAGAAAGAAATGGTAAAAGACAGTTAAAATGAAATGAAAACAAATGGGTCGAGGTGGGGTAGAACTGATCATCTGAAGTGGTTGAATTCGATGTTCAGGCCGTGATGCTCGATCAATAACTCCCGAAGCGAGATTGGAGACAATTGAAGGCTTTATTGAACTAAATGTTTCCCCCAGCAGCGCAGGTACAGAATGCAGCAGCTAGGGAAACACAGACTCTTATACTCCGCCTTTCTGGGCGGAACCAGCAGGCAGGCTCCATCAATGATCTTACAGTATCAGGTACCTCCAGCACCAATGATCTTACAGTATCAGGTACCTCCAACCTAGGTATCGTAATACCCCTAATACAGACGACCACAGGCTGTAGCGTGCCTAACCGGAAAATGAGATGTTGTTCCTCCAGTTTGCGTTGAGCTTCACTGGAACATTGAAGCAGGGCAAGAACAGACATGCGGGCATGGGAGCAGGGTCTTTTGTTAAAATGGCAAGCAACAGGAAGGTCAGGGTTCTAAATGCGCACAGGCCGAAGATGCTAGTCCCGAGTCAAACATCTGCACAGAAGACAGATGCATCAAGGTCACTGGACACCACTGAGAGGAAAGAGGTGTCTTCAGACAGTAGATCTGTGGCCGAGCTGTCCTCTTTAGGATTCCTTATTTGGGGCGAGCAGGGGGTGAGGAATAAAACAAGGCCCCCTAAAAATAGGCTGTCTCACTTCCTCCTTACTGGGGCAACCATCTTTCTGGTCAAAGAAAAAAGTTTTCAATTTTGCCACTCAGAAATTTTAGGCCAGTCATGGATAGTCTCAATAGTGACTGTCCGGAAAGAAGAACTGCAATTGTATCACATGAACGACCAACACTCCAAATTAACATTGCTGCCCTCAGTTCAGATTTCCAAGCGAGGGGCAGCTGAAGGAAATAAAATGTCACCACCATCAGCACTTATATCCCAATGTTTGATTCTAATAAAGATGTTGAGGAAAAGTTCTATTCGGCCCTTGATGAACTCCTCACTGCCATTCCAAATAAACCAAGGATCATCTTTCAAAGGATTTTAATACCAGGTTGAGCTGTGATCGCAATGTCTGGAGCAGAACCAATGGGAAAACAGGGTGGGAAAGGCCAATGCAAATAGCAGCCGCCTTTTGACAAAGTGTGTTCGGCTTGGCCTCATTATAACAAACACCTTCGCCGAGATTCTCCAATCTCGCGGCCAAGTTCTGACGCCGGTGTGAAAAGCGGAGCGAGCCACTCCGGTGTCAACGGGCCTCAAGTGGCAGGTATCCACCCCTTTCTATGGGGCTCGTACAGCGCTGGAGTGATGTCCGCAGCTCCTGCGCCCGAAAGCCGGTGTGCCAACGCCGGCGCGAGTCTGCGCATGTGCGTGGGCTCCTGTCTCCGCGGTGGCCCCCGGGCAATATGGCGAAGCCCTTCGGGGCCCGGCGCGGAGGAACATAGGCCCATCATGGAACTAGTCCACCCGCCAATCAGTAGGTCCCGGTCGCGGGCCAGGCCACCGTGGAGGCCCCCCCTGGGGTCGGATCACCCCGCCGCCCCCCACCAGGACCTCCCCCGCAGCCAGAACTCCGAGGTTCTGCCGGGTGGGACCATACGTAACCCACGCCGGCGGGACTCGGCCGAACTCGGTGGGCACTCGGCCCGTCAAGGCCCGGAGAATTGCCAGGGGGGGCCGCTTTCAATGGGCCCCAACCGGCGCAGCGGCGATCCCGCGGGCGCCTGAGAATCGGCACCGGAGTATCGGCAGGACGGGGCTTAGGGGCGGCGTGGCACAGCTCACGCGCCCCACCGGCGATTCTCTGACCCGGCGCGGGGTCGGAGAATCCCTGCCCTTATATTCTTGGTTTGATACTCAAAATTTATAACAAACTCTTCTGATAGGATAAACATAAAACCATATGGAGGCAACCGAAATCCAGACATTAACACCTTCTGGCCTATGTCACGGCTTGTGTCAAAGATTTAAATAAAACTATCAATCAATCCATGTAAAGGGCTGATGTCAGCTGGATAGATCATCAACTTGGTCAATTGGTGATGATCAAGTATCTAGCACCAAGATGTCACAAGGCTCAAAAGTCCAAGACTAACCCAACATTGTAAGTAAAAAAGGCAGAATTCCAACAGCTCAAGGCTGACACCCAAAGACAAATCTGGAAGATAAACGAACATTGGGTGGGAAGAAAAAACCTGCGTGATCCATCAACATGCTGACCATCATGGCCACCAAGGCCATCTATAGATCAGCGTTTTTCAAACTCAGGGTCGCGACCTGCGGGTGGGTCGTAGGTGGGTGTCGGGAAGGTTGCAGCATGATCGGTCATGACGATCCCGATCGCGGGAGGAAGCGCCCAATGGTCCAGTCCCCGATTGGTTACGGCCTTCAATGGGGCTGCGCGAGGCTGAGGTGTGTGCTGCTGGCCCCCGTGCGCGGGGATGGGGTCAGGGTCTGACAGGCGGTCAGGTGGGCACGTGATGCTAATGATGGTGGCCCCAGCTTAGAGCTCCACTCTGGCACTCGCCCTCTGCACACTGCTTGGCTCGTCCCCCATCACCAATCGGTAGTACGTAACCTGTGGCTCCATGGTCAAGCTGCTCAAAGGCCGGCACAGTGCCCGCTTGCACTCCCATGATGTGAAGTACTGGTCAGGAAGTGGTCAGCAGTCTGTATGTGACAACAGGAACCGCTACTGGACAGTGAAAGGGAAGCCAGGCCAAGTTTGTCAGCGAGGAATGACGATCACATGAGGCCAGTTAATACGGCTGACACATGTCAACACTGGAAGAAACCTACTGTGATGAATGATATCTGTATACACATGTACCTTTAATGCGTAGGCCCCTTTAAGACCGGGTTTGGAACCCTGGGGGACTCCGCCTCTGGCTCCGCCCCTAGGGAACTGTATATAAGGTTACGTTCAGTGGGCAGCATGCAGTGAGCACACTTCTCAGCAGCTGTCTGGTTCTCTGGTGATTAAAGCCTTTGAATTATCAATCTTCTCTCCTGAGTCGTAATTGAGGGTATCTCACCTACCCAACCATCACTTTGTATTCCCACTCTCTGGAAACCAGGAAATAAGTGGTTTTGGTGAGAATGGAAAAGGAGATGAGTTGGCTATTTGGATAGTGTAATGTAATGGAACCACAAAGAAATATTGTGACATTATGTGAGTTTGACAAGTTACTTCATCTCATCTAAAGTCATAGTTTACAAAGTAAAACAAGATTGCACTTTTTTCTCTACTCGTTTAAATTTCTAAAGAAATGGGAATATATTTGAAACAAAGTTTGTGTGTAAATGTAGGGATGTGCATGTTCAACAGAAATTGCTTTAGTTTTCAGAAGTAAAAAGTCATAAGCTTAGACAAATCAGGTGTTTGAAATAAAGTTTCAAAATCAAATAAAGAATGGCCTTTAAATACGAATAGTGGAGTCTTTCCGCCAGAAGTGGCAGCAGAGAGGTCACGCGCCCAGCATGAAGACTGGCATCATGTACGTCCGTGCTTTGGGCGCAAAACCATGGTAGAGCAATTCCTCCATTTTGTAGCTGCCAGCAAGCAAGCAACAGGACTGTGTGAAGAACTGAAGGTGGATTATTTTGTAATAAATAAGGGAGGGCCAGAGACACAAATAGGCCAGGATCTCACAATTGAACCGGTCGGCGAAAGCTGCTCAGGAGAATCCACGGGAGAAAAAAGCAGTGCTCTTGTTAGCTCTGTACAGACCTCTAGGGCCTCTGGTGAACAACCCATTAAGAAGAAACTGAAATCGAGAACAAAGCAGTATAAAGATAATTTCTTGAGGTGTGGCTTTAATTGTGCCAATGCAAATCAGGATGCAAAGCCCATGTGTGTTATATGCACTGGCAAATGGAGGTTTAAAACCCTCAAAATTTGAAAGATATTTGAAGATATCCAGCATGGCGAGTTTGAGGACAAGCCTCTTGATTTTTTTCAAAGGACGCAGTGAGAACTTAAATTGTCAGCTGAAGTCCTTCGCAGAAATGTAACATTGAATGACAAAGCAAGTGAGATCATGAGGACCAAGCATTGCATTAAAGGTAAGCAAAAATGGTGTGTCACGAAGGCCGGCCGGCAGAGGTCGCGAAGGTCGGCAGGTTGTTATTCGGGGGTCCCGGAAAAAATGTTTGAAAAACACTGCGACGGATTAAGATCAAATGGACAAAATCTTCTTCACTCACACAATGGTGTTTCTCTTCGTAAGGATGGCAACGCCATTCATAAACACTGGAAAGAACATTTTCAACATCTCCTTAACCGTGAATCCACAATGGCAGCTGATACTCTTCCAATACCCTGTGGCAGTATCTATGGGTTAACCACTATCAATGAGAGCTGTAGCAAGGTCTTATATGGATGAATAACATCAAATCCTGTGGCCTTGATGGTCTCCCATCTGAGGTCTTCAAAGCTGATGCACATTTGCTCACAGCAAGATTCCATGCACACACCCTATGGATGTGGGAGAAGAAAAGAGATCCTGACGCACATTCTCCTGAATCACCTACTTCCTGTGGCTGAGGATATCCTCCCAAATGCAGACTGTGTCATTCAAGAGGAACCTCTGACATGGATCTTTGTTTCCAGAAAAATCCAATTCTTCATTACAATCACAGACCTGACCCAAGCAGTAAATCGCGAGGCTCTGTGTACTCTAGTGATTTGGATGCCCAAGAAACTTCATCACAATCGCAATATTCATGATGATATGGCTGAAATTTATCTGAGACAGATGCCTTCAAAATCCAATGCTAAGCAAGGCTGTGTGATTGTTCTCATTCTATTTACAATCCACCTGACAGTGGCTATTCACCTCATCAAAGATCAATTGGTCTTTGGTGTCAGCATTAAATACCATCTCGATGCAAAACTCTTCAATATCAGTCACCTCCGTGCCAAAACTAAACTGACCAGCACAGTTGTGTATGATCTACAGTTTTCAGATAACTACACTGCCATTGCTCACTGCACCAGATTTGCAAGCTACTCTCAATCTCTTCAATTCTGCATACAAAAAACTCTGCCTATTTCTGAATGTTGTGAAAACAAAACTTGTATACCAATCCACACCTGGTCAACCAAATATACCACCTCGCAAATATGTTGTAAGAGACACTCTGGAATATGTTAAGCATTTATTTTAGACTGGCAACTTTTCTCAACAGCCTACCATTCACACTAGATCAGCTGCAACAGCTCAGCCTTCAGTGTTTGACAACAAAGACCTCTGCAAGTTAACAAAGTCCTAGGGCGGGATTCTCCGACACCCTGCTGGGGTGGAGAATCGCTGGGGGGCGGTGTGAATCCCGCCCCCGCCAGCCGCCGAATTCTCCGGCACTGGAGATTCAGTGGTGGCTGGAATCGCGCCGCGGCTTGGCGCGGGACCATCGCGGTTCCCCCCCCCGGCGATTCTCCGGCCCGCGATGGGCCAAAGTCCCGCTGCTGTAATGCCGGTTCCGCCGGTGTGAATTAAACCTTACCGGCGGCACCAGGCGGTGCGAGTGGGCTCCGGGGTCATGGGGGGGGGGGGCGAGCTGGCCCCGGGGGGTGCCCCCACGGTGGCCTGGCCCACGATCGGGGCCCACCAATCCGCGGGCGGGCCTGTGCCATGGGAGCACTCTTTTACTACGCGTCGGCCGACTCGGAGGTGACCCCCCCCCCCACGCATGCGCGGGGATGACGTCAGCAGCCGCTGACGCTCTTGTGCATGCGCGGACTTCCGCCAGCCGGCGCAGTCCCTTCGGCCCCGGCTGGCGTGGTGCCAAAGGCCTTCCACGCCAGCCGGGGGGACGGCAACCACGCCAGGCGGGCCTAGCCCCTAAAGGTGAGGGCTTGGCCCCTAAAGGTGCGGAGAAATCCGCACCTTTGGGGCGGCCCGACGCCGGAGTGGTTCACACCACTCCATCCCGCCGGGACCTCCCCGCCCCGCCGGGTAGGGGAGTATCCCGCCCCTAGGGTGGGATTCTCCAGTAATGGGGCTATGTCCCCACCCCAGCGTAAAAATGTTGGCACGTCACTCTGGACTTTCCTTAAGAAAGTGTAGTGATTGCTGGGGATTCCCTGGAGTGTAGATAATTTATGAAGGATTGTATTTAGTCCTAGCTAAACAGGTAATGGAACTGAGTGGGATACAGATGATGTAATCAATGAGAGGAGCCAAGTCTGTCTGTAGTTTTACAGTCTGATAAAGGATTTTAGTTTGAACAGCAGTTTTTCCCACAGGATTTGAGTCTGACAAGACAGAAATGTACTGCGTCTGCTCTTGAAAGGGTCTCTCTCGAAAAGTATCAACACAGATAAGCAAGTAACCTGTTCTGTTAACTTTAAACATGGGCATTTAAACTGTATTGGGGTGCTTAACTGGAATTAATAGCAGGTGAAGATAGTAAGATCAAGTTTCTCCTTTTATTTAAGAACTGTTTAGCCGTTAATTGTAAATCTATTTATTTGATAATGTGGTTAATTCTGTATTTAAATGAAAGTTTGTTTTAACATAAAAGATAACTATTGGTCTGACTCATCACTCCTGGGGTAAAGTATCCTCTCCTCTGTTTTACAAAGAGAAAAATTGTTTCGGGTTCTCGTCCGGTATCCTAACGAAAGTTGGGGTCTGGTCCGGTAACGAAAGTTGGGGTCTGGTCCTGTATCCTAACGAAAGTTGGGGTCTGGTCCGGTATCCTAACGAAAGTTGGGGTCTGGTCCAGTATCCTAACAAAAGTTGGGGTCTGGTCCAGTATCCTAACAAAAGTTGGGGTCTAGTCCGGTATCCTAACAAAAGTTGGGACACTAACAAGACCCATGACAAAAACTTGCGACCCAGAGTAGACATCCTCGAATCAAGGGAAAGTTGTCAACGAAAAGAGGATAAACTTCCAGCAAATTTCCTCTTACATAAAAAAATTAAGTTACCAACTCTCCAGCAGTATAACTTGCTAAAACGTATGGTCCCCTGATCTCTTTGTGTGAAACAAGTAAGACGCTTCCAGATTGTACAACAGAATAATTACTCTTCTGTAAAAATGTTTTCACTATTGCACCTAGAGCCAGGAAGAATATAACTGGTACCATCCAAAGAATTGCAAACATCCCGGACGTCGCAAAGGATAGTGCAGAGAAAACAGGTATCAACCAGGCTGAAGTGTACCTTTGTTCTGAAAGTTATTTCTTTCCATAGCATTGATTTGTAATCAGAGTAAGGACTGTAAGAATTGCAACGCTCTTAGGGATTGTCTGTAATTGCCAAAGGGGAGAGCACAAAGCCATCATAATGCGACAGCATCAAACAATATACAAAATTAAATGTACACACAGGAGAAATATGATAATTTACTCGGTTTGGAAGGGAAGGAGTGGGCCAAAGATGCCATTTGAGCTTAGTCAAGTCGCAACATGCAAGGCTGCAGGTTGCAAAAGTTCTGACCTCAATTTTGTGATCCCACAATTTTGGAGGAGCCCTTTCCCAGCTTTCAGAGCAACATAAGCTCAAACAGTCAGCAAAACATGTTCTATTCTATAACCTGGGAATGTTTGATTCCAAAATCAAAAATCCTGCTCATCATACCTGTGATAGACTGTACCATCAATTCCCTTAGCTGAACAGTCTGCTTTCCTGAACTGCTAGGGAAGTTAGCCTAGCCCCCTAGGACAAGTGAAGGTGCTCCACTCACTTGATAACAAATTCCATGGAATGAAGCAAGTAGTGTTAATTATTGGAGGTGTCATCAGGTGTAAATGATCACTCTAATCTGCACCATAGCAAGGACAGAATGTTATTGCCCTCCCCCCCCCCCCAGGATTTTCTGGTCTGGCCAAAGTCAATGGACCTTTGAACGGCTCTGTGTATTTCACGGCCCCGCCCTCACCATGATGGGGATCATAAAATTCTGCCCTTAGAACTGAAGAGTCTAAATAATCAACAGGCCAGTGATATTTCCCATATCTTTCAAAATCTCATAGCAAATCAGCCGTTGATGAGAAGTGCTTTATGGGAGCACTTTGGCACACATTAAATTCCGCGTTCCTTCTTTCCCACCCAAGAATAGTGGGAGCAGGCAGACAACTGTCACTCAATACCTGCACTACTTTTAAACATACACCCACTAATAAGCTAAATGGCGCTTAACTGAAATATAAGCAGCAGGATATATATAATCAGCACCACTGAAATGGGGAGTAAATTAATCCAAAATTTTGAAGCAATGTTCAATTATTGAGAAATCACAAGATAATCATATACCATGGTAACTATAAACAAAACCAAATAGATTTAAAGTTCAATAAATGTACAAACCTCAACTTCCTGTGTAGGTAAGCAAAAAACAAAGGAAAGAGAAGTGTTACATTATTTAAACAAACACAGGTATTTTGAATCAAAGAATGATACAGCATAGAAGGAGGCCATTCATCCCATCATGCCTATACCGCTCCATCGAAAGAACAAGCTAAATTGCTCTCACTCCCTGTTCTTTCCTTGTAGCTTGGCAAATCTTCTTTTTGCCCCCCCAGTATTTATCCAATTCTCTTTGAAAGTCATGATTGAATCTCCTTTAATTACCCTTTCAGGCGCTGCATTTCAGATCATAACTCGCTTTGCTTTTTTTCTTTCCTTCTGTTTTTTTAAACCAGTCAGATCAAGCCTGTATCCTTTGGTTACCAATCCTTCTGAAACAGTCTCACCTTGTGTACTCTATCAAAACTCTTGGTGCAGCTCAATCAAATCTGCATTTAAGCTTCTCCACACTGACGAGAACAACCTGCAGTCTTTCCACATAACTGATACCTTTCATCCCTGATACCCGTCGAGCTAATTTCCTTTGCACCTTCTCCAAGGCATTGATACCCTTGGCGTCCAGATTTGGTCACAATATTCCAACTAGAGTTGAGCCAATATTTTAATGAAGCTCTAGCCTAACCGCCTTCCTTTTGTACTCATGACAAACCTTTTAAAGCCAGGGATGCTCTATGCCTTCGAACCAGTCATCTCAATCTGTTTTACTAATTTCAAAGACTTGTCCATGTCAAGCCTCTATGTCCCTGGCACCCCTTTTTAAAATTGTGCCATTTAGTTTATATTACTTCCTATTTTTCTACCTAAATGAATCACTTCACACTTCTCTGCATTAAATTTTGGAAATGTAAAATCCAGCATTAAAGAATTATATATTAAGTTTGGTATTATTGTTGCTTGGATTGGTAACACTTCTGAGAGGAGGAATCTTGTCATAGTTAAGAGTTTAACAGAAGTGTGCTGAGAGAATGGAGATTCAACACTCCTACTCTTCCGCACTAAAGCAGCGTCTGGCACAGCATCTGATTTGACTGGCACCATTATCCTGTCTGTCTATCCTGCCAGAAACAAGGTTAGGAGGAAGCAGTGCCAGTTCAGTTGGCAGTAGACATGGAGGTTACAACAAGAAATGTTTTAAATCAGCCCTCTGTTATGGGCGAGGCAATTTCAGAACCCCAAAATGTATCGTGGAGTTCAACCAACCTCTCCCTTTAATGTATTTGTTGCTTTTCCTAGCACACGGCTTGTTCCCTAGGAGTGGGATTACAATTATGGACACGTGGGTTTTTAAACAGAAAACAATGTTTATTCCATGAACTCAACTTAACATCTTTCTTTACGCAAAGAGTAGTGAGGCCGTGGAATGCCCTACCTGCTACAGTAGTGAACTCGCCAACATTAAGGGCATTTAAAAGTTTATTGGATAAACATATGGATGATAATGGTATAGTGTAGGTTAGATGGCTTTTGTTTCGGTGCAACATCGTGGGCCGAAGGGCCTGTACTGCGCTGTATTGTTCTATGTTCTATGTTCTATGTTCTATCTTAAATAAACATTGGATCTCTTAACACCCCTTACTTCAAAGATAACTCCGAAAATATTGCAACAGTAAATAATTCCTCACAATGTTCCTTCAAACTTCCAAGAGACTTAACACATTTAAACAGAGTCACATCAGGTTAAAGGCTTTACTATTATGAGTTTAAATCACCCAAATGATCCAGAGATAGTCTTACATGGCAGAGATCCAGCTCACTGCAAACACAGACACTCCCCAAGCTCTTTTCCGCCAAACTGCAGCTCTCTGGAAACACACAGACATACACAAGCTCTTTTTTTCAAACTGCAAAACTTCAAAATGGCTGATCTAAAGCCCAGCTCCACCCACTCTCTGACATCACTGTTTTCTTAAAGGTACATTGCTTAAACATCCATGTCATAAAGGTACTCTCACATGACACCTCCCCCTAAGAAAAAAAAAATAAACCATCAACTTCAAGATGGTTTCATTTTTCAATTTTACACCATCCACTAAGAAATGCATACAGTAAATATACATTTTCATTTAAAGAAAACAACACACTCAAACAGGTATAATAATATAGTCCATTTTTCTTTGTTCTTCTTCCTCCAACCGAAATACTTCTCGATTGACAGTCTCTTTGAACAAAGTCTCTGCACGATCCATCCATTCCTCTACTCCTCGGCAAATTCTCTTTAGAATCAGATACTTTAGTTCAATCTGACCACAGAGTCCCTTGCAATTCTCCAATACAGGAACATTGGTGATCACAGCTTTCAGGCAGTCAAATGCCTGTTGAAAATCCGCTGTCCATTGAATTTTTTAACGTTTCTTCAGCAATTCCAACAGTGGACTAATCACGCCACAAATCTTTTGCACAAAGGGTCGATCAAATTTATTCATGCTAAGAGATTGCATTATTTCCCTTCGTCTTGAAGGTATCGGAAACTCCACAAGGAAAGTGATTCGGGCTTCTCCAAATTCACTTTCGGCAAGGTTCATCACCAAAGCCGCCTCCTGAAGTCGATCGAAGAACTCCATACAATATTTTAAATGTTCTTTCCATGTCTGGAAGTTGGAAATAAAAGCAGATTGTCCCACTTTCTCAATGCAATCCTTCAAACGTGGGATAGGATAAGAGTCCGTTCTTGTAACTGCATTCACCTTTCGATAGTCCACACACAACCATTGGGTACCGTCTCGTTTAGGTACCATCACTATGGGTGAGCTCCATTGGCTGCAACCCACTTAAATTATGCCATTTTTAAGCATACTCTCAATCTCTTTGTTAACCTGTGCCAATGTTAAAGGGTTAAGTCTATATGGATGTTGTTTGATAGGAACTGCATTTCCCACATCTACATCATGTATAGCCATTTTAGTACTTCCCAATTTATTTCTAAAAACTTGCCCATGTGATATCAATAAATCTTTCAGGTCAGTTCGTTTTTCCTCTGGAAGGTAACTTAATAATTCATCCCAATTTTTAAGAACATCCTCATTTTCCAATTTAATTTGAGGTATGTCAAATTTACAGTCAACTGGATTTGGTTCGTCACTTTGAGTTAGAATCATTAGAACCTCCTTTTTCTCTCCTTCCCTTTCAAAGTACCTTTTAAGCATATTCACATGACACACTCAGTGAGTCTTCCTTCTATCTGGTGTTTTTACCACATAATTCACCTCACTTAATTTCCTTTCAATCTGATACGGTCCACAAAACCTAGATTTTAATGGTTCCCCTACCAGTGGTAACAACACTAAAACTTTATCCCGACTGGCAAAACTACGAACTTTGGATTTCTTGTCCGCTACCCGTTTCATCACATTTTGTGCGACTTTCAAATGATGTCTAGCCAATTCACCTGCTCTATTTAATCGTTCCCTAAAATTTGACACGTAATCCAATAGTGTAATTTCCAATTTCCCACTGACCAATTTTTCCTTAATCAATTTAAGTGGTCCTCTTACCTCATGACCAAAAATTAGTTCAAAAGGACTAAATTTTTTAGACTCATTAGGTGCATCCCTAATTGCAAACAATATGAATGGAATTCCTTTATCCCAATCCTCTGGATAATCTTGACAATACGCCCTCAACATTGTCTTTAATGTCTGATGCCACCTTTCTAACGCTCCCTGCGATTCTGGATGGTATGCAGTTGATTTAAACTGTTTTATTCCTAAGCCATTCATAACTTCTTTGAATAACTTTGAAGTAAAATTTGATCCTTTATTCGATTGAATTTCTGTGGGTAGTCCATATCTAGTAAAGAATTTAAGTAACTCCTCCACAATCCTTTTAGCTGTAATATTACATACTGGAATGGCCTCTGGAAACCTAGGAGACACATCCATTACAGTCAAAAGTTATTGATTCCCACTTTTTGTTTTAGGAAGCGGTCCTACACAATCGATTAGGACCCTTGTAAAAGGTTCTTCAAATACTGGAATGGGTATTAAGGGCGCTGGTTTTATCACTGCTTGAGGTTTCCCTATCACTTGACATGTGTGACATGACTGACAAAACTTAACTACATCTTTATGTAGTCAAGGCCAATAAAAATGTTTCTGGATTTCAGCTTGAGTTTTCCTTATTCCCAAATGACCTCCCACTGGTACCTCATGTGCAACTCGCAACACCTCCTTTCTATACCCTACTGGCAATACTACTTGATGAACGTCTGCCCATTTTTCATCCGCCTGCATCTGTACAGGTCTCCATTTTCTCATCAAGACATCATTTTTACAGTAATAACTCTCTGGTATACTCTCAGATTCGTCCTCCGTATATGCTTTCTGATATATCTGTTTTATTTCTACATCTTTCTGTTGTATCTCTGCCAATTTTCCTGAACTAAAAATATCCGCCTCATCCTCCACCTGTTCTTGTTCTTTTTCAACCATCTGATCAAAAATCGTTTCTGATAATTGTACTTCAACTTCATCTTCACTCTTTGATTTCTGCTCGTCTTAACCTGTGACTTTGCGACCTTGTTACTACACAATCCGGAAAAATCCTAGGATATTCGTCCTTCAACACTTCAGTTGTCTGATTTTCCACTGGCTTATCAACCACAGTAGGCATCACTCCCACCTGTGATCCAGCTATATCATTACCCAAGATAAACTGTATTCCTGGACAAGATAGTTTATCTATTACTCCTACCACCACTTCACCACACTTCACTGGACTTTCCAACCTTACCTTATATAATGGAACGCTACTCCTCTCACCCTGACTTCCACATATCACCACCTTTTCTGGCAACATTCTTCCCAAACTCCATAATTCCTCATCTGCTACCATTAAAGCCATGATGTGGAGATGCTGGTGTTGGACTGGGGTGAGCACAGTAAGATGTCTTACAACACCAGGTTAAAGTCCAACAGGTTTGTTTCGATGTCACCTTGACTGCTGAAGTGTTCCCTGACTGGAAGGGAACATTCCTGCCTGGTGATTGTCGCTCGATGTCCGTTCATACTCGTGCGACTCGGCCAACGTTGTCTACCTCATACGCTGCAGGAAAGGATGTCCCGAAGCGTGGTACATTGGCGAGACCATGCAGACGCTGTGACAATGAATGAACGGACATCGCACAACAATCACCAGGCAGGAATGTTCCCTTCCAGTCGGGCAACACTTCAACAGTCAAGGGCATTCAGCCTCTGATCTCCGGGTAAGCATTCTCCAAGGCGGCCTTCAGGACGCACGACAACGCAGAATCGCCGAGCAGCAGCTTATAGCCAAGTTCCGCACACATGAGTGCGGCCTCAACCGGGACCTGGGATTCATGTCACATTACATTCATCCCCCACCATCTGGCCTGCGAAATCCTACCAACAGTCCTGGCTTGACACAATTCACATCTCTTTAACCTGGGGTTACCCCATCTCTGGATCTGTAAAGATTTAATCACCTGCTAATGTTCGCATTCCAAGCATTGCCTGACATCTTTGAATCTGTCTTTCTATGTGTTTCTGGAACAGACCTCTTCATTCACCTGAGGAAGGAGCAGTGCTCCGAAAGCTAGTGACATCGAAACAAACCTGTTGGACTTTAACCTGGTGTTGTAAGACTTCTTACTGTGCTTACCATTAAAGATTGACTAGCCCCTGTATCTCTTAAAATTGTGACTTCTTTACCTGCTCCTCCTGATACACATGAGTAAACTTTACCCACATAAGTAAATTCTTTAAAGACATCTGGCACCTTCTTAACAATTACTTCTTGAACAGGCTGTACAATCGTTTGCTCCTCCTTCGCTTCCCTTGGGCTTTCCTTTACCACTCTAACAAACCCCACTGTCTTATCCTGTTTTACCGCATCAGCCTTCCCAGTGCTTTTCTTCAACCACCAACACTGTGACTTTACATGGCCTAGTTTATTACAGTGAAAACATTTGAAATTTTTCATTTCTTTTCCACCCTCCTGGATTTCTTTTTTAATCAGAGGTACACTCTCCTTATTATCTCCCATCAGATCACCTTTACCTTTACCGCTTGAGTATTTCTCATGTCCCCAGTTTCTATCCCTCACAGGCTGAAACTGATGTCGGAAACCAAGCTTTGATTTATGAACTAATTCATAGTCATCTGCCATTTCTGCTGCTAATCTCGCAGTTTTAACCCTCTGCTCTTCCACACGAGTTCTCACTACATCAGGAATTGAATTTTTAAACTCCTCCAAAAGTATAATTTCTCTGAGAGCTTCATACGTTTGGTCTATTTTCAAAGCCCTTATCCACCTATCAAAATTACTCTGTTTCAGCCTTTAGAACTCCATGTATGTTTAACCAAATTCTTTCCTTAAATTTCTAAACCTTTGTCTGTAAGCTTCAGGCACTAGCTCATATGCACTTAAGATGGATTTCTTCACCTCCTCATACATTCCAGATACCTTCTCCAGTAATGATGCAAACACTTCACCAGCCCTACCTACCAGCTATGTTTGAATCAGTAATACCCACATGTCCTGTGGCCATTTTATTTGTTTAGTTACCTTCTCAAATGAAATTAAAAAGCCTTCCACTTCCTTCTCGTCAAACCTTGGCAATGCTTGGACATATTTAAATACATTTCCACCAAGTCTTCGACTATGACGCTCTTTGTCACTATCCTCATCACTATCATCCAACTGTATGTTTCCCTTTACGTCTGCCAATTTTAACTGATTGTCATGTTTCATGGCCATTTTCTGAAGTTCAAACTCCCTCTCTTTATCTTTTTCCCTGATCTGTATCTCCCTTTCTTTTTCTTTTTATTCTGCTAGGGCTATTCTTTCTTTTCTCCTTTTCTTTTTCCTCTCTCTCTCTTTCACTTTCTTTTTCCATCTCTCTCTTTCTCTTTCTTTTTCCTCTCTCTCACTCTCGTATTCAAGCCGCTTTAATTCTTTCTCATGTTCCATTTGTTTAATTTGCAACTGAATTTTTGCCATTTCCAATGAGTCAAACTCTATCTCAGGCAACTTTAAATGCTTAACCACGGCCATAATTACCTCATCTTTTCACATTTTGTCTGGTAATGTTAACTGCAATGTTCTTGCCAAATCTAACAGTCTGCTTTTCGTTTCTGTCTGTAAAGTACTACGTGTGACATTCTCCTCCCCTAAAAACTTCTGAGCCTCTGAAAGAGCCATTGCTCACAACACTCTCCCCACTTAAACTACAAAGATACCACACCGGAAAAGCAACAATCCTTCACTGTCTTTAAGTTCACAAAAGCCAATCCAATAGATAGACTTTTATCCCGGACAGACTTTTATCCCGGACAGGCCCCCAATTGTTATGGGCGAGGCGTCTTCAGAACCCCAAAATGTATCATGGAGTTCAACCAACCTCTCCCTTTAATGTATTTGTTGCTTTTCCTAGCACACGGCTTGTTCCCCAGGGGTGGAATTACAATTATGGACACGTGGGTTTATAAACACAAAACAATGTTTATTCCATGAACTCAACTTAACATCTTAAATAAACATTGGATCTCTTAACATCCCTTACTTCAAAGATAACTCAGAAAATATTGCAACAGTAAATAATTCCTCACAATGTTCCTTCAAATTTCCAAGAGACTTAACACCTTTAAACAGAATCACATCAGGTTAAAGGCTTTACCATTATGAGTTTAAATCACCCAAATGATCCAGAGATAGTCTTACATGGCAGAGATCCAGCTCACTGCAAACACAGACACTCCCCAAGCTCTTTTCCTCCAAACTATCTGGAAACACACAGACACACACAAGCTCTTTTTTTCAAACTGCAAAACTCCAAAATGGCTGATCTAAAGCCCAGCTCCACCCACTCTCTGACATCACTGTTTTCTTAAAGGTACATTGCTTAAACATCCATGTCTTAAAGGTACTCTCACATGACACCTCAAAAGAGATAAAACTATAGCAGGGTCAGACCGTGAGAGTTGCCGACGGTAGCTTAGTCGTTAGCACTGTTGC